>NW_024749657.1:7590594-7695594 GCF_018991925.1 Homarus americanus
AGATTATCACAGAAAACGTGAAATTTGTATCATAAAAATGGGAAAATATCTACTTTCTCGAAAGTTGATAGATAACCAAATTTGCTGAAAATAGATTTATCAGAAAATGGGAATTTAGAATACAAAAATGGGAAATATCTACTTTCCGGGAAAGAGCTAGATAACCAAATTTTGCCGAAAACAGATTATCATAGAAACGGGAAATTTGTATCATAAAAATGGAATATCTACTTTCCGGGAAAGTTAATAGATAACCAACTTTCCCGAAAATAGATTATCATAGAAAACGGGAAATGGTATCATAAAAAAAATGTGGTGTATTTTACTTTCCGGGAAAGTTGTTTGCTATATACTTCCGAAAAGCAGATAGATTTTTCTACTTTCGAAAGTGGACGGTCGACTTCGGGAAGCGTAGATTTTCGAATTTTGTAGCATTACCTAATTTTGCAAAGTAGATTATCAGAAAATGGGAATTTGAACACAAAAATAGAACATCTACTTCTCCGGGAAAGTTGAGTTAGATAAACCAAATTTGCCGGAAAAACAGATTATCATAGAAAACGGGAAATTTGTATCATAAAGGAATATCTACTTTCCGGAAAGTTATTAGATAAACCAACTTTCCCGGAAAACAGATTATCATAGAAAACGAAATTTGTATCAAAAAAATGGGAAATATCTACTTCCGGGAAAGTTAAGTTGAGCGTCCAAATTTGCCGAAAACAGATTATCATAGAAAACGAAATTTGTATCATAAAAATGAATGTTCATTTCCGGGAAAAGTTAAGGATAACCAACTTTCCCGAAAACAGATTATCACAGAAAAAAATTTACATCATAAAAATGAAATATCTACTTCCTTAAAGTTATAGATAACCAAACTCTCCCGAAAATAGAATTTCAGAAAACGAAATTGCATCACAAAAATGCAAATATCACTTCCGAAATGGTTAGATAACCAAATTTACTTAAAACAGATCATCACAGAAAACTTTAAATTTGCATCATAAAAATGAAATATTCACTTCCAAAGTCGTCAGACAAACTCCCCAAAAACAGATATCATAGAAAAACGAAATTATATCAAAAAATGAAATATCTACACACCGAAAGAGATCAGAAAACAACATCCCGAAAATTACATAGATAAATAACACCGCAAAACAGATCATCACAGAAACGAAACAAACACAAAAAATGAAATATCACTTCCTAAAAGCCAAAGATAACCAAATTCCTAAAATAGATTATCACAGAAAACGAAATTACATCACAAAAATTTGAAATAACTACTTCCAAAGTTGACAGATAACAAACTTCCAAAATAATAGATTATCACAGAAAACGTGAAATTTGCATCATAAAAATGGGAAATACTACTTTCCGGGAAAGTTGATAGATAACCAAATTTGAAAATAGATTATCATAGAAAACGGAAATTTGTATCATAAAAATGGAATATCTACTTCTCGAAAGTTGAGCTAGATAACCAACTTTCTAGAAAAACAGATTATCACAGAAAACGGGAAATTTGTATCATAAAAAATGGGAAATATTCATTTCCCATTTCCCGAAAATAAGATTATCGCAGAAACGAAATTTGTATCATAAAAATGGGAAATATCTACCGAAAGTTATTAGATAAATCCAAATTTGCTGAAAACAGATTATCATAGAAACGAAATTTGTAATATAAAAAATGAAATATTCAATTTCCGGGAAAGTTGGTTAGATAACCAACTTTCCTGCAAATAGATTATCATAAAAACGGAAATTTGTATCATAAAAATGGAATATCTCTTCCGGAAAGTTAAGGTTAGATAACCAA
Source organism: Homarus americanus (assembly GCF_018991925.1). NCBI lineage: Eukaryota > Metazoa > Arthropoda > Malacostraca > Decapoda > Nephropidae > Homarus > Homarus americanus. The sequence goes on from NW_024749657.1 coordinate 7,592,423, forward strand.
CTTTCCGAAAATAGATTATCATAGAAACGGATATTTGTATCATACAAATGGGAAATATCTACTTTCCGGGAAAGTTATTAGATAACCACAAACTTGCCGAAAACAGATTATCATAGAAAACGGGAAATTTGTATCATAAAAAATGAATATCTACTTTCCCGAAAATAGATCATCACAGAAATGAAATTTGTATCACAAAAATGGGAAATATCTACTTTCCGGAAAGTTGTTAGATAAACCAAATTTGCCGAAACAGATTATCATAGAAAACGGGAAATTTGTATCATAAAATGAAATATCCACTTTCCGGAAAGTTGGTTAGATAAACCAAACCTTCCAAATAGATTATCATAGAAAACGAAAATTTGTATCAAAATGAAATATTCATTTCCCAAAGCGGTTAGATAACCAATTTTCGGAAAAACAGATTATCATAGAAAACGCATACGAACATAAAATGGGAAATATTCACTTTCCGTGAAAGTTGGTTAGATAACCAACTTCCTGAAAAAGATTATCACAGAAAACTGGAAATTGTATCATAAAAAATGGGAAATATCTACTTTCCGAAAAGTTGTTATACTACCCGAAAAGTAGATAGATTTTCATCAAAAGTAGATTATCGACTCGGGAAATAGATTGAATTTGGGGAAAATATTACCTAATTCCATGGAAGCAGATTATCAAGAAACGAAATTTGCATCATAAAAATGGAAATATCACTTCCCGAAAGGATAGAACCAAATTAGCCGAAAATTGACTATCACAGAAAACGAAAAATTTGCATCAAAAAAATAAAATATCTACTTTCCAGTTGATAGACAACCAAATTTGCCGAAACAGATTATCATAGAAAACGGAAATGCACAAAAAAATGGAATATCACTTACCGAAAGTTATAGATAAACCAACCTCTCCCAACAGATCACACAGAAAACGGGAAATTTATATCATAAAAAAATGGGAAATATTTACCTTCCGAAAGTTAAGTTATATACTCTCCCTAAAAAGAAAGACACTTTTCGGGAAAAGTAGATTATCGACTTTTCAAACAGATTGAATTTTGGGGAAACATCACCTAATTCCAAAAGAGATTATCATAAAAACGGGAATTTCAAATATAAAAAATGAAATATCTACTTTCCGAAAGTTGAAATACAAAACCAAATTTGCTTAAAAACAGATTATCACAGAAAACGGAAATTTGTATCATAAAAATGAATATCTACTTTCCGGATAACCAACTTCCTGAAAAATAGATTATCAAGAAAACTGCAAATTTGTATCAAAAAAATGAAATATCTACTTTCCGTAAAGTTAGATAACCAAATTGCCGAAACAGATTATCATAGAAAACGGAAATTTGTACATAAAAAATGGAATTACTTCCAAAAGTTGGAATAACCAACTCTCCGAAAAATAGATTATCATAGAAAACGGGAAATTTGTATCACAAAAAATGGGAAAACATCTCACTTTCCGAAATATGAGATACTTTCCCGAAAAGTAGATAGATTTTCACTTTCGAAAGTAGATCATCGACTTTTCAAAGTAGATTGAATTTGTGGAAACATTACCTCTCTTTATGAAGCAGATTATCATAGAAACGAAATTTGCATCAAAAAAATGGGAAATATCTACTTCCCGGAAAGTTAAGATAAACCAAATTTGCCGAAATAGATTATCATAGAAAACGGAAAATTTGAACATAAAAATGGAATATCTACTTCCGAAAGTTGGTTAGATAACCAAATTTGCCGGAAACAGATAATATCACAGAAAACGGAAATTTGTATCAAAAAAAAATGGAATATCTACTTTCCGAAAGTTAATAGATAAATAACTTCCCTGAAAATTACTATCAGCAGAAACGGAAATTTGTATCATAAAATGGGAAATATCTACTATCCGGAAAGTTGGTTATATACTTCCCGAAAAGCAGATAGATTTCTACTTTTCGAAAGTAGATTATCGACTTTTCAAGAAGTAGATTTTCGAATTTTGGGGAAGACACAATTTTAAAGCAGATTATCATAGAAACGAGAAATTTGTATCAAAAAAATGGAAATATTCACTTCGGGAAAGTTGATTAGATAAACCAAATTTGCCGAAAATAGATTATCACAGAAAACGGAAATTTGTATCATAAAAAATGGGAAAATATTCACTTTCCGGGAAAGTTGAGATAAACCAAATTTGCTCAGGAAACAGATTATCATAGAAAAACGGGAAATTCTGTATCATAAAAAAATGGGAAATATCTACTATCCGGGAAAAGTTATTAATTTTCCCGAAAAGTAGATAGATTACTTTCCGGAAAGTAGATTATCGACTTTTCGGGGAAGTAGATTGAATTTTGGGGAAATATTACCTAATTTTTGCGAAGTAGATTATCATAGAAAACGAGAAATTTGTATCATAAAAATGGGAAATATCTACCTTTCCGGGAAAGTTGAGTTAGATAAATCCAAATTTGCCGAAAATAGATTTTATCATCAGAAAACGGGAAATTTGTATCATAAAAATGGGAAATATCTACTTTCCGGAAAAGTTGGTTAGATAACCAAATTTGCCGAAAACAGATTATCACAGAAAACGGGAAATTTGTATCATAAAAAATGGGAAATATCTACTTTCCGGAAAGTTGGTTAATAACCAATTTTCCAGGAAAATAGATTATCATAGAAAACGGAAATTTGTATCATAAAAAATGGGAAATATCTACTTTCCGAAAGGATTATATACTTTCCCGAAAAGCAGACAGATTTTCACTTTTCGGGAAAAAGTAGATTATCATAGAAAAGCAAATTTTCAAAAATGGGAAATATCTACTGAAACTTGTTAAATAAGCAAATCTGCCGAAATAGATTATCACAGAAAACGGGAAATTTGTATCATAAAATGGGAAATATCTACTTTCCGGAAAGTTGATAGATAAACCAAATTTGCTCAAAAATAGATTATCAAGAAAACAAATTTGTATCATAAAAAATGGGAAATATCTACTTTCCGGGAAAGTTGTAGATAAAGCAACCAAATTGCCGAAACAGATTATCAAGAAAACGGGAAATTAGTATCATAAAAGAAATAATCAATTTCCGGAAATAATAACCAACTTCCAGAAAAATAGATTATCATAGAAAACGAAATTTGTATCATAAAAAATGGGAAATATCTACTTTCCGAAAGTTAATATACTTCCAGAAAAGTAGATAGATTTTCACTTTTCGAAAGAGATTATCGACTTTTCGAAGTAAATTTCGAATTTTAAATATTACCTAATTTTAGAAGCAGATTATCATAGAAACGAAATTTGTATCATAAAAAATGGGAAATATCTACTTTCCGAAAGTTGAGTTAGATAACCAAATTTGCCGAAAATAGATTATCCAGAAAAACGGGAAATTTAAATATAAAAAAAATGAAATATCTATCGTGGAGTTGAAATAGATAACCAAATTCTGCCGAAACAGATTATCATAGAAACGAAATTTGTATCATAAAAAATGAAATATCTACTTTCCGGAAAGTTGGTTAGATAACCAACTTTCCCTGATTATCATAGAAACGGAAATTTGTATAAAAAATGGGAATACTTCCATTTTCCGGGAAAGTTATTAGATAACCAACTTTCCCGAAAATAGATTATCATAGAAAACGGAAATTTGTATCATAAAAAATGGGGAAATATCTACTTTCCCGAAAGTTGATAGATAAACTAATTTGCCGAAAACAGATTATCAAGAAAACGGGAAATTTGTATCAAAAAATGGGGAAATACTACTTTCCGAAAGTTAGATAAATCAAATTCTGCTTTAAAATAGATTATTATAGAAAACGGGAAATTTGTATCATAAAAAATGGGAAATATCTACTTTCCGGGAAAGCGGTGATAGATAACCAAATTTCTGAAAATAGATTATCGCAGAAAACGGAAATTTGTATCATAAAAATGGGAAATATCTACTTTCCGGAAAGTTGGTTAGATACTTTCCCGAAAAGTAGATAGATTTTCACTTTTCGGGAAAGAGATTATCGACTTCGAAGTAGATTCGAATTTTGGAAATATTACCTAATTTAGCGAAGAGATACATAGAAAACGGAAATTTGTATCATAAAAATGGGAAATATCTACTTTCCGGGAAAGAGCGAATTTTCCGAAAAGTAGAAGATTTTCATATTCGAAAGTAGATTATCGACTTTTCGGGAAGTAGATTTTCGAATTTTGTGGAAAATATTACCTAATTTTATGAAGCAGATTATCATAGAAAACGTGAAATTTGTATCATAAAAAATGAAATATCTACTTTCCGGGAAGGTTATTCACTTTCCAAGAAAATAGATTATCATTTTCAAAAGTAGAATATCTATTTTGGGGAAGTAGATTAATGGGAAAACCAAATTTAGAAAAGCAGATTATCATAGAAAACGGGAAATTTGTATCATAAAATGGGAAAAATCTACTTTCCGGAAAAGTTGTATACTTCCCGAAAAGGGTTAGATTATCAACTTTTCGGGAAATATTGACTTTTCAGAAGTAGATTCGAATTTGGGAAATACCTACTTTTATGAAGTAGATTATCACAGAAAACGGAAATTTGTATCAAAAAATGGGAAATATCTACTTTCCGGGAAAGTTATTATCTACTTTCCTGAAAAGTAGAAAGGAAATAATTCATTGCTGAAGGATTATTTTTTCGGAAAGTAGATTATTCATTAGAAAGAGATTATCGACTGGAAGTAGATTATCGACTTTTCGAGAAATATTACCTAATTTTCAGAAGTAGATTATCACAGAAATTTGTATCACAGAAAAGGAAATAATCCACTTCCGAAAGTTGGTTATTCTTTGGAGTAGATTATCCATTTTCGGAAAGTAGATTATCGACTTTTGGGAAGTAGATTATCGACTTTTTGAGAATATTACCATTTTTCAGAAGTAGATTATCATAGAAAACGGAAATTTGAATCAAAGAACATGGGAAATAATCTACTTTCCGGGAAAAAGTTAGAAGATTCACTTTTCAGAAAGTAGATTATGACTTTTGGGGGAAGTAGATTAACGACTTTGAGAAATATTACCTAATTTTAAGTAGATTATCATAGAAAACGAAATTTGTATCACAGAAAATGAAATAACCACTTTCCGGGAAAGGATGGTCTACTAAAAGTAGATTATCCATTTTTCGGAAAGTAGATTATCGACTTTGGAAGTAGATTATCGACTTTTAGAGAAATGCCTTATCAGAAGTAGATTATCATAGAAAACAAAATTTGTATCACAGAAAATGAAATAATCTTTTCGGGAAAGTTGGTTATTTAGCTTCGAAAAGTGACTATTTTTCGGGAAAGTAGATTATCGACTTTTCGGGGAAGTAGATTATCGACTTTGAGAAATATTACCTAATTTTCAGAAGTAGATTATCATAGAAAACGGGAAATTTGAATCAAAGAACATGGGAAATAATCTACTTTCCGAGAAAGTTGGTTATCTACTTTTCGGAAAGTAGATTATTCATTTTTCAAAGTAGATTATCGACTTTTCGGGGAAGTAGATTATCGACTTTTGAGAAATATTACCTAATTTTCAGAAGTAGATTATCATAGAAAAACGGAAATTTGAATCAAAGAACATGAAATAATCTACTTTCCGGGAAAGTTGGTTATCTACTTTTCAAAAGTAGATTATCTACTTTTCGGGAAAGTAGATTATCGACTTTTGGGAAGTAGATATCGATACCTAATTTCGGTAGCGATTATCAGGAAATGAAATTTGCATTGGCAGAAATGAAATATTCATTTTCGAGAATGCCAGGTTTTTGTTTATTATAGAAACGAAATTAAATCAAAGAAAATGGAAATAATCTACTTCTGAAAGTTGGTTATTCGCCTTGAAAGATTATTCATTTTTCGGGGAAAGTAGATTATCGACTCTTTGAGAAAGATTATCGAATTTGAGAATTAGCTTACTCAATTGCGAAGCAGATTATATCATAGAAAATCGGGGAGACTGTATCACAGAAAAATGTGTTGATGGCTTCTGGAGAGTAATTATGCCTTAATGAGACTTGGATATTTCTTTAGACTTTCACAGTCCAACACTCAGACAACCAGCAAGTTTCCAGGTGAGGATTGGTGTTTTGTTCTCTGGAAGCACTGACTGTTAAACTCCTCAAATTCCAATTCCGAGAGAAAAGTCTATTTTGGTCAAAAAATTGCTAAGGTATGTTTTTGGCCAAAAAATTGATTTTGCTGAAAATCTCAGTATATGTACTCCTGAGCATGCTGATTGCAAATCTATGATCCTCGTTTCGATTGGGGGGTAATTAGTGGCCTTAATGTGGCTTGGAGTATTTGAAGAAACTATCACAAGCAATATATTTACGATTTTTTTTTCACTAATATTTCTTAGGAAGCAGCAGGGGAGCATCTGCCTCTAATCACAGTACACTACAAATCATGGGAAACAGCAGTTTTAATGCTAAAGGAGTAAAGGTGTCAATGTATATAGTGAGTGATGAATTTGGCAGTGGAATATTGGATAGATTGGTCAGATGGAATAGACAAATTGAGAGAATGGGATGTGTAAGACTGATAAGTGTGTGGTAGGAGGGAGGAGATGGAAGGGTGGGGTGGAGGCTGCACTAGAAGTGTGAAGGAAGGAACATCCAGCAAGCAGTGATTTGTGTGTGTATGAAGGAGTGGATAATATGGCTGTGATTTGGGGGAAAAGACATGTATCTGGTGAGCAATGTTGACTTGTGAGGTAACACTTGCTGTGGGTGATGAAGTATTATACCAGAGCACATCTGGTCCACCAGGTAGTGTGACTATTGAATGAGAGTGTATGAAGAAAGTGATTTTAATTCTTGTCACTGCAATATACCAAAAAAACATTACTATTTTTGGCTAATAAAATACTGTATTCATTTTACAGGTAGAAATAGAAAACATCACTACAGAGAGGATGAGAACCATAACTTGGTTTCCAGATGACACAGCACAATCAAGATAGACAAGAAAAATGATCAAGACTACAGAAAAAGATGAATCTGCCCTAAATAAGTGTATCTACCCAACACGACTGGATTTGTTTTCCCCATGGACATTAGCCCACTTACTGACCCACATTGGAGCCTGATGGGGTGAAAATAAGAAGAAAAAAAGAAAAGAAACGATAATTATGTTGTGTCGTCAAAGTAAGAGAAACAATTAAAACCCTGCAATTTTATGTAAATGAGCCAGAATTGAAAGTTTATCTACTGACTACAGTAGACATAGTGTAAGAGTGAGGGAAGAACAAGCAATATTGTGTTTGGCTAAGGAAGGACTTCTAGTGATGTACAGGAAGAAAGACTTATTGATCTATTAGTGAGTGAGGGAATGACTTGCTGACCAATTAATGAGGCAGAGGTGTAGTGCTATAGGAATGCATGGGAATGGCATTCCTTTACTTTTTTTGGTAGGCGAAACGCATTCCCTAACTATTTCAAATAAATGCAAACTTACAAATCTCTAACGTCATGAAATTATAATTCCCACCCGTGGACGAAGTATGAGAGAATTATGAACTGTTGCATTTCTTTTAGCTTTAACTGAGGTAATAATATCGGCATTGCCTCATTATTTAAATACAAAAAAACTCGCAAAAAAAGTCACTCCCAGCTTTCCTCCCATGTCTTACTGGTCATTCCCTCACTCTAATGTGTAGGAGTGAGGGAAGGCCTCTGTGATGTGTAGGAGTGAGGGAAGGACTCTGTGATGTGTAGGAGTGAGAGAAGGTCTCACAGTGATGTGTAGGAGTGAGAGGACGACTCGGTGATTTGTAGCAATGAGGGAAGATCTTGTGTGTTGTATAAGAGAGAGATATTCACTGAAATGTAGGACAGAAGGAAGGCCTTGTATATGAGTGACCATATAATATACAAGTAGACTTGTGTGTTATTAAAGTTAAGGTTTTGTAATACTGTTATAATCGTGTGTGTGGAATTTATGAAGAATGATTTAGTTCACCTTAAATTAGTCATAGTTGTGACTAATGCAGGTATTTAATTTCATTTTCTGTTTACGTTAACCATTGTAAAGTGAAAGGTGTCAGTCCCATCAATAAGGTAGACTGCATTGCTCTAGTGGTCTAGTCCATCATTGTGGTACAGTAGTAATGGTGACGTCACTGCTGTGTACCTGCAATGGGGTAGACTGACTGTGTTGACTTGTTCAAAAATGTCAAAACATTGTTGAACTTAGGTTATTTTGTACATTGTCATCATTTGCATAACAAAATATTTAATTCTTCCTGGCACTGTCCTGTATAAGATGCTAGTTAAAGATTTTACTGTATTTTTCAGTAATTCTTACATCTTCACAACTTGCAGTAGACAAACTTTTATAATTATATTTTTATTTTGTATTTCTTGTACATGTTAAAAAAAATCCTGAGGCAATGTGCCACTGCTAGGGGCTGTGTGAGTCCCCCAGGTTATATATGAGGCTGCCAGGGGCTGTATGGTTATATAAAGTATTTAAGGACTGTGATGTCAACAGGGGCTGTTGTTTGTACTCCGGTATATGCGAGGGTCATACACAGCTAATTGTGACTCTGGGCTGATTGTTGCTCCTAAGGTCTGTGTGAAGCTCTTCGGGGGCTCTGTAACACTGCCGGGCTGGATGAGGCTACTAGGTCAATGGGGCTTGTATAAGACCATGGTATCTGCCAGGCTTTAGTGAGGCTACCAGGGGCTGTGTGAGGTCACCAGGACCTTGGTGAGGCCATCAGAGGTGTCTGCTAGGGCCTATGTGAGGCTCGTCTGGTTGAGCAGTACAAGAGATATGTGAGACACGTCAACCAGGTTGGTAGCCTTGCACTGGTCAAGGTTAAGTCGCACTTAAGGCAACTGTTGACAGATCCAGATCACAAAAGGCGACTTTACGAGGAGAAACAGACATTTAAACTAAATTTGAACCATGCAAACAAAAACATTGTTTGTTTATTTCGTGTTTTATATACAGTATATCCAAAGAAAGCTAAGCTGCTGCTTAAACTCAAATTTCCCGTTTCTATGATAATCTACTTCTAAAAATTAGGTAATATTTCTCAAAAAGTCGATAATCTACTTCCCCGAAAAGTCGATAATCTACTTTCCCGAAAAGTAGATAATCTACTTTTCGGGAAAGTAGATAACCAACTTTCCCGGAAAGTAGATTATTTCCCATTTTCTGTGATACAAATTTCCCGTTTTCTATGATAATCTACTTCTGAAAATTAGGTAATATTTCTCAAAAAGTCGATAATCTACTTCCCCGAAAAGTCGATAATCTACTTTCCCGAAAAGTAGATAATCTACTTTCCCGAAAAGTAGATAACCAACTTTCCCGGAAAGTAGATTATTTCCCATTTTCTTTGATTCAAATTTCCCGTTTTCTATAATAAGTAGAAAACCAACTTTCCTAGAAAGTAGATATTTCCCATTTTCTGTAATGCAAATTTCCCGTTTTCTATGATAGTCTACTTCTGAAAATAAGGCAATATTTCTCTAAAAGGCGATAATCTACTTCCCCAAAAAGTCGATAATCTACTTTTCCGAAAAGTAGATAATCTACTTTTCGGGAAAGTAGATAACCAACTTTCCCGGAAAGCAGATTATTTCCCATTTTCTTTGATTCAAATTTCCCGTTTTCTATAATAAGTAGAAAACCAACTTTCCTAGAAAGTAGATATTTTCCATTTTCTGTAATGCAAATTTCCCGTTTTCTATGATAATCTACTTCTGAAAATTAGGTAATATTTCTCAAAAAGTCGATAATCTACTTCCCCGAAAAGTCGATAATCTACTTTCCCGAAAAGTAGATAATCTACTGAAAGTAGATAACCAACTTTCCCGGAAAGTAGATTATTTCCCATGTTCTTTGATAAATTTCCTTTTATGATAATCTACTTCTGAAAATTAGGTAATATTTCTCAAAAAGTCGATAATCTACTTCCCCGAAAAGTCGATAATCTACTTTCCCGAAAAGTAGATAATCTACTTTCCCGAAAAGTAGATAACCAACTTTCCCGGAAAGTAGATTATTTCCCATTTCTTTGATTCAAATTTCGTTTTCTATAATAAGAAAACCAACTTTCCTAGAAAGTAGATATTTTCCATTTTCTGTAATGCAAATTTCCCGTTTTCTATGATAATCTACTTCTGAAAATTAGGTAATATTTCTCAAAAAGTCGATAATCTACTTTCCCGAAAAGTAGATAATCTACTATTCGGGAAAGTAGATAACCAACTTTCCCGGAAAGTAGATTATTTCCCATTTTCTTTGATTCAAATTTCCCGTTTTCTATAATAAGTAGAAAACCAACTTTCCTAGAAAGTAGATATTTTCCATTTTCTGTAATGCAAATTTCCCGTTTTCTATGATAATCTACTTCTGAAAATTAGGTAATATTTCTCAAAAAGTCGATAATCTACTTTCCCGAAAAGTAGATAATCTACTATTCGGGAAAGTAGATAACCAACTTTCCCGGAAAGTAGATTATTTCCCATTTTCTTTGATTCAAATTTCCCGTTTTCTATAATAAGTAGAAAACCAACTTTCCTAGAAAGTAGATATTTTCCATTTTCTGTAATGCAAATTTCCCGTTTTCTATGATAATCTACTTCTGAAAATTAGGTAATATTTCTCAAAAAGTCGATAATCTACTTTCCCGAAAAGCAGATTATCTACTTTTCGGGAAAGTAGATAACCAACTTTCCCGGAAAGTAGATTATTTCCCATTATTTATGATACAAATTTCCCGTTTTCTTTGATAAGTAGATAACCAACTTTCCCAGAAAGTAGATATTTTCCATTTTCTGTGATTCAAATTTCCCGTTTTCTATGATAATCAAGAAGATGTCTGGGGTCAGGTTGTATTAGGGTGATTAATCTAAAGTTTATTCACTGAAATTTTAATATAAAGATAAACTTATTTTTTTAACAAATAATGTAGCTACTGTAGTGTGTGGTATACAGAGCTGGAGCTACTGTAGTTATGGGACCTACAGAGCTGGTGCTTCTGTAGTATGTGGCCTGCAGAGCTAGAGCTACCATAGTATGTGGTCTACCGAGTTGTCTACCAGGATATTTACACTGTAGCATCCATAAACCTAATCTAACCTAGGTTATGTTATGTTAATGGATGCTTTAGTGTAAATATTCCGGTAGACACAACTCCAGCCCGGTAGACCACATACTACAGTAGCTCCAGCTCTGTAGACTGCATACTATAGAAGCTCCAGCCCGGTAGACCACATACTACAGTAGCTCCAGCTCAGTAGACTGCATATTATAGAAGCTCCAGCTCTGTAGATTACATACTATAGAAGCTCCAGCTCTGTAGATTACATAATACAGTAGCTCCAGCTCTATAGACTGCATATTATAAAAGCTCCAGCTCTGTAGATTACATAATACAGTAGCTCCAGCTCTATAGACTGCATATTATAAAAGCTCCAGCTCTGTAGATTACATAATACAGTAGCTCCAGCTCTATAGACTGCATATTATAAAAGCTCCAGCTCTGTAGATTACATAATACAGTAGCTCCAGCTCTATAGACTGCATATTATAAAAGCTCCAGCTCTGTAGATTACATAATACAGTAGCTCCAGCTCTATAGACTGCATATTATAAAAGCTCCAGCTCTGTAGATTACATACTACAGTAGCTCCAGCTCTGTAGATTACATAATACAGTAGCTCCAGCTCTGTAGACTGCATATTATAAAAGCTCCAGCTCTGTAGATTACATACTACAGTAGCTCCAGCTCTGTAGATTACATAATACAGTAGCTCCAGCTCTGTAGACTGCATACTATAAAAGCTACAGCTCTGTACATTACATACTACAGTAGCTCCCAAATAACAATGTCAGCATCTATTTGGAGTATTTTCAATCATCTTCTGGTGTTGTCTGGTGGTGGTGATGATGTAGCCTCTGTCACCTGGTGGTAGTGGTGATGCCTCAGTCACCTGGTGGTGGTGGTGATGATGATGATGCCTCAGTTATCTGATGGTGGTGGTGGTGATGCATCAGTCACCTGATGGTGGTGGTGGTGATGCCTCAGTAACCTGATGGGGGTGGTGCCTCAGTCACCTGGCGGTGGTGCCTCAGTCATCTGGTGGTGATGGTGGTGGTGGTGGTGATGCCTCAGTCACCTGGGTGGTGGTGCCTCAGTCACCTGATGTGGTGCCTCAGTCATCTGTGGGTGGTGGTGGTGCCTCAGTCATTCAGGGTGTTCTGTGTCACCCGGCGGTGGTGCCTCAGTCATCTGGTGCAGGCCCAACATCTGGTGGTGGTGGTGCCTCAGTCATCTGGTGGTGAAAGTTCTCAGCCACCCGGCGGTGGTGCCTCAGTCATCTGGTGGTGATGGTGGTGTTGCCTCAGTCACCTGATGGTGGTGCCTCAGTCATCTGCAGGTGGCAGCCCCTAGCTCATCTGCGGGTGGTGGTGCCCCCAGTCATCTGGTGGTGGTGGTGCCCCCAGTCATCTGGTGGTGGTGGCAGCCAGTCATCTGGTGGTGGTGGTGCCTCAGTCATCTGGTGGTGGTGGTGCCTCAGTCACCTGGATGGTGGGTGCCTCAGTCATCTGGCAGGTGGTGGGTGCCCCAGTCATCTGCAGGTGGTGCCTCTGTCATCTGGTGGTGGTCGCCGAGTCACCTGATGGTGGTGTGCCTCAGTCACCCGATGGTTGGTAGGTGGCGCCTCAGTCACCATCTACTCTGGAAAATTAGGCAACATTTCTAAAGTCGATAATCTATTTCCCAAAAAGCGATAATCTACTTCCCGAAAAGCAGATATCTGCTTTTCGAAAGTAGACAAACCAACTTCCCGGAAAGTAGATTATTTCATTTCTATGGATATAAATTTCCGTTTTCTATGATAACAGACAAACTCAACTTTCCCTGAAAAGTAGATTATTTCCCATTTTCTGTGATACAAATTTCCTGTTTTCTATGATAATTCACTTCAGAAAATTAGTAATATTTCCTCAAAAGTCGATAATCTACTTCCCGAAAAAATTCGATAACCAGGAGGGATGTATTGAGTTAGTAGAGGGAGGTGATGAGCTAGAGGGATGTATTGAGCTAGGGAGGAGGGATGGAGGTAAGTTGAGCCAGGACGCATGGGGAGAGGCGTTGAGCTAGGGAGAGTGGGAGGAAGGAGCTAGGGAGGAGGTAAAGCTGTATAGTAGGGAGGAGGGAGGTGATGTGCTAGGAGGATGGAAGGTGTTGAGCAGAGAGGGAGGGAGGTGTTGAGCTAGAGAGGGAAGGAGGTAAGCAGTACTAGGCAGGGTGGGGATGCTGGAGATGAGCGGGGGAGGGAGTAAAGGAGCTAGGGGAGGGAGGACAGGTGTTGAGCCAGGACGGATGGGGGAGGTGTTGGAGCTAGGGGAGGAGGGGAGGTGTTGAGCTAGGGGAGGGAGGGAGGAGGTGTTAGAGCTAGGACGATGGGAGGTGTTGAGCTAGGGGAGGAGGGAGGGAGGTGTTGAGCTAGGGGAGGGAGGGAGGCAGCTGAGCTAGGGACGGGATGGGAGGTGCTGAGCTAGGGGAGGGGAGGGGGGAGGGGAGGTGTTGAGCTAGGGAGGAGGGAGGAGGTTGGAGCTAGGGAGGAGGAAGTGGAGGTGTTGAGCCAGGACGGATGGGAGGCGTTGATTAGGGGGAGGAGGGAGGTGCTGAGCTAGGGAGGGAGGGAGGAGGTGCTGAGCTAGGACGGATGGGAGGTGTTGAGCTAGGGGAGGAGGGAGGAGGGGTTGAGCTAGGAGGAGGTGTGGGGAGGGAGGTGTTTTGGAGTTAGGGGAAAGAGGGGGAGGTGTTGGAGCTAGGGGAGGGAAGGGAGGTGTTGAGCTAGGGAGGAAAGGGAGGTAAGGACAGGGAGGGAGGAGGTGCTGATCTAGGGAGGGGAGGAGGAGGGGTTGAGCTAGAGGGAGGGAGGGGCTGGAGCTAGGGGAGGAAGGGAGGTGTTGGAGCTAGGGAGGGGAGGGAGGTGCTGATCTAGGGAGGGGAGGGAGGGGTTGAGCTAGGGAGGGAGGTAAGCGGAGCTGGGGAGGGGAGGTGTTGGAACTAGGGAGGGGAGGGAGGGGTGTTGAGCTAGGGGAGGGAGGGAGGTGCTGAGCTAGGGAGGGTGGGGGAGGCGTTGAGCTAGGGGAGGGAGGTGTTGAGCTAGGGGAGGAGGGAGGTGATGTGCTAGGAGGCTGGTGTTGAGCTAGAGAGGGAGGGGAGGAAAAGAGCCAGAGAGGGAAGGAGGTGCTAATAGGTAGATGGAGGTGATGAGCTAGGAGGGAGGTGTTGGAGTTAGGGAGGGAGGGATGGAGGTGTTGAGCCAGGACGGATGGGAGGGCAAGCTGAGCTAGGGAGGGAGGGAGGTGTTGAGCTAGGGAGTGAGGGAGGGGAGGTGCTGAGCTAGGGACGATGGGAGGTGTTGGAGCTAGGGAGGGAGGGGAGGAGGTGTTGGAGCTAGGGGAGGGAGGGAGGGAGGTGTTGAGCTAGGACGGATGGGATGCTGGAGTTAGGAGGGAGGGAGGAGGTGTTGAGCTAGGGAGGGAGGGAGGTGTTGAGCTAGGGAGGGGAGGGATGGAGGTGTTGGAGCCAGGACGGATGGGAGGGCAAGGGAGCTAGGGGAGGGGAGGGGAGGTGTTGAGCTAGGGGAGGAGGGAGGAGGTGTTGAGCTAGGACGGATGGGAGGTGTTGAGCTAGGGGAGGGAGGGGAGGGAGGTGTTGAAGGGAGGAGGGAGGGAGGTGTTGAGCTAGGGAAAGAGGAGGCGGAAGCTAGGGAGGAAGGGAGGTGTTGAGCTAGGGAGGAAGGAGGTGTTGAGCTAGAGGGAGGGGAGGAGATCTAGGGAGGGGAGGGAGGAGGCTGAGCTAGGGAGGGAGGAGGGGGTTGGAGCTTAGGGAGTGAAGGGAGGTAAAAGGAGCTAGGGAGGGAGGAGGTGTTGATCTAGGGAGGGAGGAGGGCTGAGCTAGGAGGGAGGTGTTGAGCTAGCGAGGGAGGTGTTGAACTAGGGAGGGAGGGAGGTGTTGAGCTAGGGAGGGAGGGAGGTGTTGAGCTAGGGAGGGTGGGAGGCGTTGAGCTAGGGAGGGAGGTGTTGAGCTAGGGAGGGAGGGAGGTGATGTGCTAGGGAGGATGGAAGGTGTTGTGCTAGGGAGGGTGGGACACACAAAATGGCTTCAATGTCTCCTCAGTGATGTGCTCAAGCCAGCTGCGTAACACATAACCCTTTACCTTGGAGAGTGTCGGGTCCCTCTCCGTCCACATCTTACGGTCTTTTACAGTAACTGGTGAATTTTCCAGGCGCTCCATCAAATACACTACGTCCCCCAGCGCGGGTGTGGTTCTGGGAACCTCTGGAAGAGGCAAATGGCTAATAGTGTCGGCATGTGTCATCAATCAACAGATTGGGTAATCAATAGAAACTAAGCATAATACCGTCATTATAGTAGGAAGAGGGGGTTTCTCTATCTCCTTATCATCAACAGCTTCATTATGAACTTAGCCAATGTTGAGTCAGTCTTTTGTGCTTCATTCAGGGGTCATGAGTTGAGTGAGCAAATCACCATGCTGGTTCTAAGGTACTGCAGGCAGTGCAGGGTTACTGCCAAGGTCGCCAAAACCAGTCTGCGGGGCAGTAGCGAGATGTGGAGGATCATCTATCTCCTTACTCATGTCTAGCCTGGCTTGAGACCTAGTGACAGTGTGGGGTTATGAGATATTGGTTCACACTCAAGATGGGATGGAGAAAGGAAACTCACAAAGTGCTCTCTGTATACATATTGTATTGGATGTACAATGCAGCTTGTTGCTGAGTAGGCAGCATGGTTACAAGCGTTGAGTAGAGAGAGCTGGTTGGTGAGGGTGCCCAGAGGAGGGCACGCAGCTTGAGGGACGCCACGGTCGCCAGCGGGAGCGGGCGCCGCCAGGCTGGAGCGGAGGAGGAGGTGTTGCTTGCTGGTGGCCGTAGGTAGAAAGAGAGTGGTCACAGCGGTGTGAGGTCTTATAAGGCGTGGGTTGACAGTTGACCCCCGCTCCGTCAGGCGGCGCTGGAGGCGTAGGCCGGGGAATTCGAAAAGGGTCGGCTACACAGCGATAAATGGCTTTTGTAGGGGAGGCATCCACTACAATACTCCCTTTTCCCTCCGGGCGCGGCAGGAGGCTGGAGGTTGGCAGGGTTGCGTGCCACATGTGAGGCAGAACGGGCGGTGCATGCCACATGTGAGACATAACGGCGAGGGCGAGGATGAGCCGGCCGCTAGGGAGGACAGCTCCATCTAGATACACGAGATCTGTGGGAGAAAAGAGGGAGAAGGAGGGTTGTGGAGGCGATGAATGTTGTGCTTCCCTCACGGCAGGTACAGAGTCCTCAGATGCGCCTGCTGGGGTGTGTGGGTCTGGGTCAGGAGCAGGGGCTGCATCAGGAAGAGGGTCCATGACAGCAGCAGGGTGCATGACAGCAGCAGGGTCCGCGACAGCAGCAGGATCCGCGACAGCAGCAGGGTGCAGGACAGTAGCAGGGGGTACCTGAGGGAGAAAAAAGAAAAGAGGGGTGTGTGGGTCTGCGTCAGGAGCAGGGGCCGCGTCAGAAGGAGCAGCAGGGGGTACTGCTTGGCCGGGGGCGGCATCTGAGGCAGGACGGGTGTGTTGGGGTCGGTAGGACGTGGTGCTTGGGGCAGGAAGAGGAGCGGCTGTCTGCTTAGAGTAGCAGAGCTGCTCTAGGGTGTCTAACCTGCGGTGTAGAGACAGTAGCTGTAGAGCTGATGAGAGCTGCCTCTGCGTGGATAAGCCAGTCTTCCATGTTGCTTGAAGATTGGGAGAGTGATCAGTTTCTCCTCCATCCTGTGTGAGTACGAATCTCCGGGGGTCACCATTTGTGGGGTTATGAGATATTGGTTCACACTCAAGATGGGATGGAGAAAGGAAACTCATTAAGTGCTCTCTGTATACATATTGTATTGGATGTACAATGCAGCTTGTTGCTGGGTAGGCAGCATGGTTACAAGCGTTGAGTAGAGAGAGCTGGTTGGTGAGGGTTGATAGTTGACCCCCGCTCCGTCAGGCGGCGCTGGAGGCGTAGGCCGGGGAATTCGAAAAGGGTCGGCTACACAGCGACAAACGGCTTTTGTAGGGGAGGCATCCACTACAAGAGCACATATGAAACAAATATGGCTGCTCTTTCTCAACTTCTACAGTATTGTTATGTGGTAAGGGAGAGTTCTGAACCTTCAATCAGGGAACAACCAAATTGCCAGCCAGGTCATTTCCCTGGAGGAGAGTTGCATCAGATATTGGCAATGCTGAATCTGTGACACCCACAATCACTGTACCTTGTACACACTCTAGATAAACTTTTGCGAAATAGACAGGAATTGTGGATGTCAGTCCTTTTAGATATACAGGGGGCCCCCAAATTCGCGGGGGTTAGGTTCTCAAAATGGCTGCGAATCGCCAAATCCACGAATAACATTTATGACCGGGGGAAGGGGGGGGGGGGTGTTACATTTTTACTTGTGTACAAAGAAATGTATATTCCCTTTATGTGTTTGTCCTTAGGAAAATTATTTCATTTACCTGTATATATATATATATATATATATATATATATATATATAATGTGTGTGTGTACACAAAACACACATGCAAATAAACAATAATGGGAAAATCCTCTCACAAATAATCAGAAACAAATTTTATTAAAAATGTGAGTCTACCCTCAAGTCCGTGCTTTATTTATTAAAGCACGGACTTGAGGGTAGACTCACATTTTTAATAATTTTTTTTCTGATTGTATTTATGTATTGTATTGTATATATGTGTGCGTGTGTGTGTGCAGACCAGTGGTGTCAAACTCAAAACCTTTCGAGGACCAATTCTTATTTTAGTTACCCTCTTCAGGGCCAACACAAGTGCTATATTACATATTTGCAGGATTGAAGTTTACAACTTCACACATTGCCTTACCTGGCTTACCAGGAATACCTCATTTGGGTTTGTCTGATCTTAAGTATGTAAAATTCATTTAACTAAATAAACATGATTACCTGTATATCTATTTCTATCATATTTTCACGGGAGGATAAATTTTACCGTCATCCCTCGGGCCACACCTGACAATCCTAAGGGCCACATTTGGCCCACGAGCCACGAGGTTTGACACCCCTGGTGTAGACACACACACACACACACACACACACAACACATACAAATAAATAATAATGGGAAAATTCTCTCACAAATTATCAGAAACAATTTACTAAAAATGTGAGTTTACCCTTAAGTCCGTGCTTTAATACATACAGTAGAGCATATTTAATTTTTTTCTGATTATTTGTGAGAGTATTTTCCCTTTATTATTTATTTGTACTGTGTGTGCTTTGTGTGTGTGTGTGTCTACACACACACACACACACACACACATATATATATTTACAATACAGGTTAAGGAAATTACTGTCTCTAGAACGAATGGTTCCCTGTCCCATCCGTGAAAATGCCGGCAACTTTGAGACTACCCACAACCATTCTTGGGTACACCCACAGTGTCATCTGCGAACAATAGAGGACAGCAAAATAAAAATCCGCGAATTTTGGGGGCCCCTGTACCCTTTTCACTGTGAATGTCTGGAAATGCCTTCCTCACGATCCCAGTTTGTGCTGACGCAGTGTCCCTGACAATCTGAACTGGATGTTTCCTTGAATTAAGATTGCGTGAAACTGTTTCCATTGATTTGAACCTGAAGAGCTCTTGAATAAAGATGAAAACTAAAGTGCTCCAGTGTTTCCCTTTTCCTTTCCATAAGACTTCCACACTTACTGAATGTACAGTATAGTGTACATAACTGTAATCATTTTTTACATCTTAACCCTGCTTTAATACTGTTTTCTTGGCTAATTGTGTCCTGGTGCAGTACTGTACATGCAAAACAAAAATTTTAATAAAAATAGCAGCTGGCTAGGAAACAACCTTGGACAATGGCATCAGAATATGAACTAGGTGATTGGGCAGGTAGTTCACTTACACGCCTGGCATCTGGAGACATGTTGGAGCATGATTTCCATTCTGGCTATTGGAGAGTTATTGAAACTGGTGATTCCAGCTGATGGAGAGCTTACTGTACATTAGTCCCTCACCAACTGTGGTGGTTAGGTTCCATGGTTGCAGATAACACTTGTCAAAGCCTAAGTTATCTGCTCCTCACTGAACAACACTAAATATTGATGCATTTTAAAAGTGAATCTATCTATTTTTTTAGAGAGAGGGAGGGAGGGAGGGAGGGAGGGAGGAGATGTCAAGGTTCGCACCAAAGCTTGCCGTAGTCCGCACCAGAACATATTTGCAAAGCTCCCATCATAACAAGAAACAAGAGTGCAGAGCTAAACAGGTATTTTAACCAGACCAAAAGTTGTCTGTCAAATAGATTTCTAGAGTTGTGGAAGATCATTCACTTATACTGGGTGACTCTTGATTACCAGGTGTTTTTGCTAAGAATTGTGGCTCATTTCAGCTGGTGC
This sequence comes from Homarus americanus, assembly GCF_018991925.1. Lineage (NCBI taxonomy): Eukaryota > Metazoa > Arthropoda > Malacostraca > Decapoda > Nephropidae > Homarus > Homarus americanus. The sequence continues at coordinate 7,611,955 of NW_024749657.1, forward strand.
GGTGACAGATGGTACCATGTGCATCTAATTGGTAGTGGTACAGTTCAAGTGTAATTTTTAATAAACTCTAGTACTATATAACAAAAGTTTCACCAATATTTCACATCATGTGCCATTAAACACCTGCTTTTGGGATTTGTGTGTTTTAAAGAAGAGTTACTTTAAAGTACTTTTGTTTCAAGGATTTTCTGTAGTCAGGAAAAAACAAAAACAAATTGAAGATGCATACTTACAAAATGAGAAGTAAGCCATGGCTCTTTGGAAGCTGAGGATTTGTGATTCTTGCCAAGCTACAGCTCCACCTCTGATGAATGGATGCCACCCTGCAACTGTACCAGCACTTCTCCTGTTGGGTTAGGTTATTTTAAGTGTGTATTATTATTTACAGACTTTGTGCAGCTTTTACTTAGAAGTGTTTATAACTAAAACTACAATGTGTGTACTGTACAGTATTATTAAAAACAGTACAAAAGGTTAACGGATACTGAAAAATAAACAATTATAAAAGGCTACACATAACCAGGGCTGGATTACCCCTTTGTATATGATACTGCTATCTATCCATCTATCCAACGAGTGACTAACCAAAATCTATTGAACTATATCTTGCTAGGCTCCGGACACAAGTGAGGAGGAGGGTTTTATTGGGGCCCGGACAAAAGCCCCTCAGTAAAAGTGCAAAATAGGACAGAAGCCCCCTGTTTTTATGTTAAAGAAAGGGTCATTAGAAATATTAAAAATGTATAGATTTAAATATGAAATTATTACAATTTCAATAACTGGGGAATAATTACCCCAGTAGACAAAACACACGTCATTGCAGATTTAATAAACATTCCTTGTATATTTCTTTATAACTATAACAGAATTCCCGAGGGTTAGGTTAGAGAAGTGTTCATAAACTGTAAAAAATAAAATAATTAGTTTTAAAATTCTTATTATTTCTCCTGGGGGGCTTTTGTCCTGGGGGGCTTTTGTCCTGGGGGGCTTTTGTCCTACACTCGGTTTTATTCCACGTGACCATCACTACCATACATGGCAGGTTTCCTTCGGGTACTGTACTCCAGCTTAATGAAATGTACGTGGTGAAGAAAACAATTTACTGAGAAACATGAAACAAGATGATAGCGTATGTCACAAGTAGGGGTTGAGAGACAGCGTTTGCCAATAGCAGAAAAGAGAGACAGGGTCGATAGGATGGGAAATATCATGTTTCGCAATGTAAACAAACCCGGTCTAGGAGGCAAGGATATTGGCCGGTGTAGGATAGAAGAGCTCTTTGTGGTGTCATGTCGAGTAGGGGAGTTGCCGTCTCGTGGGAGCTAGGCCCATCAAGTACCCCGAGTTGCCCTAACACCAACTGCTACCCTCTGTGACCTAATATATCAACAAGGTCACGACAGTATTCCACAATGACCTCACAGTTATCAAGCAAGGAAAGTTAAGATATATGTTATATTTCTGATACGTGGTAGGTTAGGTTAAGAGTAGGTTTGATTAATGCAAGTTAGGTTAGGGTAGGTCGTTAAGTTAGGTTAGGGTAGGTCGTTAGGTTAGGGTAGGTCGTTAAGTTAGGTTAGGGTAGGTCGTTAGGTTAGGGTCGGTCGTTAGGTTAGGGTAGGTCGTTAGGTTAGAATATGATAGGCTTGGTAGGGTTAGGTTAGGTAAAGTTTATGTTATATTTTAAATTAGTGGCGGGTTAGGTTAGGGAATGTTAGGTTAAAAGAATGCTTGAGTAAGGCAATTTAGATTAGGTTAAGTTAGGGACAGGTTAGGTCAAGTCAAGGGAGGTTACGTTAAATGTAAATGAGTTGGGTGAGGGCCCTTTGGTGTCTCATACAGGTAGAGCAACACGTCATCATTCCACACTAATTAGATACGAGATAAAAACTACCACCTGTTCGTCAGTGTACAGGTGAAGCATTCTCCTTTGACTAACACCACTTACAGAGGTCGTCACACTAGCGTTCCTGCTCTAACTAATTAACTTAACGCGTATGGTTTATAATTTGGGAGTGATTCAATCTGAAAATTCATTAGCAATCACAACCTGAAATAAGACAAAATCAGTTTATATTAGTCGATTAATAACAGTAGTTTCAACAAAGTAAACTAACTCGAAAAGAAAATTAAGTCTGTCTGAAATTTAGCAAGTTATATAAGTCAAAACAAGGTACTACCAGTGACTCTCTCTCTCTCTCTCTCCCTCTCTCTCTCTCTCTCTCTCTCGTTTCCTCCTTCCTCACTAACTTCCTTCCTTTGTCACCTTCCTCTCTTTCTTTTACCTTCCTTGCATTTTTCTTTCCATTCGATCTCTTTCGTCTTTCATTATCTACCACACCCATCATCATCATCCACCACCACCACACCCATCATCACCCACCACAGCCATCATCACCAATACTCATCATCCACCACTGGTATTGGTGGCATGAGGGACATCGGAGCCGCCACCTGAAGATGAAATAAACAACCAAGACGCAGTAAAAAGTCCTTTGCCTTGGGATGTTTTATGTTCCCTGAAAACCAAACTTACTGCTGGATGTAAACAAGTTCAAGCCTCGAAGGGGTTTTTATGTCCCCTCCCCTCGCCCCACTCCTCTCTTCTCCACTCCCCACTCTTTTCCTCTCTTCTCCCCACTCCTTTCCCATCCCCTTCCCCGCCTAACTTTTATCCCCTGAAGCAAGATTCTCCTCCGGAATTTTGGAATTTACTAAGAAATATATGAGAATGTACACGCCATCTGGTGGGTAATCGGAGAGGGTTGTAAAGGATTAAATGCGTTGACAGTATAGATGCTGATAGTCCCGACCGACAGTAGTGTGGGAAGTATACAGTGAAACTTCTATTTAACGGACCATAAAGAGAGGAAAAGTCCGTTATATCTCGGGTCTGTTATATGTGAAACCTCCATCTAATAAATTATATAGAAGGTATTGTGTGTCCTCCACCCCACTGAATATTGTCTGTGTGTTCTCCATCCCACTGAATATCGTCTGTGTGTCCTCCATCCCACTGAATATTGTCTGTGTGTTCTCCATCCCACTGAATATTGACCTTCAGTTGGATCCGGTATTGTCTGCCCTTCTGTTCATTTAATTCACTTTCCTCTTTGACAGTCGGACTTTTGACTTCACTGTTGACTGTTAAACTGTTTCCGACTGACTGTTGAACTTTCCCGCGCCAGTAAATATAATACTTGGCATCGCCAACATCAGAGAGACCATTTTATGTCAACTCTGTAACCAGCAGCCGAGTCGATAACGTAAGATTACATTATTAAAATATTACCTAACAGAGATATCAATTAGTCAATGTGCCTTCCTAACTTAACCAATCATAACCTAAACTAACCTATCACTCCAGGATCCCTTCACCAACCCCCCCCCGACTTTGTTTTTCTCTCCGATGTTTCCCTGATCCTCCCTAACACCTCCCTGATCCTCCCTGTTTCTCTATGATCCTCCTTAGCACCCTTAGCCCTCCCTGATCTTCCGTGGCCCTCCCTATCTACACTAAATTAAATACAAGCGCATCAAAATAGTAAAGATCGTGTGGATTCTGTATGATCAATTAGGATTTTTCTCGAGGTAAACAGTTGAAATAATGAAGTCCGGATACAAAATTGGCGAAACGACAGATATAATCTATAATTTCGAGTTCCTAAATTGCTCTGCTAGTTTCCAGACCCGTGTTGGGTTTCTAAAACTTCGTGCAGTACTTTCACCATTGCCAATAACCACCACCAACCACCCAACAACTGTACGTCCAAGCAATCACTTTACCCCCGAGGTTTTCCAATAACGTCATCCTGCCAGTCCGCCTCAGTACAGCTATTCACATAAAACACAACTCTGCACACAGTATTAATGACCGAGAGAAGCAGAGGGGGAACAATTGTCGAGTTAGACAGTAAATGGCCTCGCTCAGATACACCCGCCACATTAATAGTTTTCTCTGGGTTGTGTGTGTTTTCCCGCTCCCTCGCCCTAGTGGTCAACAGCTGCACTATCCTCTTACACTATCGACACAGATATAACGAAATGATGTTTTTATCTGAACTGTCTTATGGGTGGATGTCGAGATGTGTAAACATATATTGAAACAACATTATGATTTTACCTTCTTGGGTTTAGATAATGCCACTTGTGGTTGAATGCTTTTAGGAGATGCTTCACCTCACAGAAGAGGATCGTTCGAATATTGGAATTATTTACCCTGAACTCTGGGTACATACGTTCTTCTATCATCCCCTTTTTTACATAAGTTTACAAGGTTTTTAGTTATATTTATTTACATAACGCTCTGCCACATCACTTCCTCAAGCTCCTCGGGTAAGGGACGAGATGTTAGTATGCAACAAACATTCCCTCTCTGGAACACTATACCAAGGCGCTGGAACAAGTAACTCGACACTGGAACCCAACTCATTCAGGAACTTTAAGGCCTTGGTGTCTCATCAGTTAGGTCTTGTGGTACGATTATCATAAGGTGTATTTTATCTTGACCGAGATGTGAACTACTGTATGCAAATTTCTAGTTCGAGTTTTCTACACGAGGACGAATTCCCTCAGTTTATCGGGATGAACCGCCTATAATTTTTACTCTTCACAGCTAAGCGGTCCCCAGCCATTCAAACTATGTTCATGGGGCGGGGAATATCTCTAAAACCTGTGCTCACTCATTACAAAACAACGAATAGCAAAAAATCACACGGAGGCTAATATTCAATTCATGTCCTTGACAGATAAATAGTGTTTTATGTTGGGCGCTTTTCCTGCAAATGACAGACGCTAATGGTTTATACGGTGGGTCCCTGCTGCCTGACACGCCAACCAACTCGTCTTAAGCCGCTCAAACACAAAATAACGTTTGTCAATAAGATTTTCTCCTTCAGGGACATGTGCTAATATACCATCGTTCATGCGCTTGCTGACTATGGCAGATACTGGATAGCCTTACCCGGGATTAATGTGCACGACAAGTAAATATATTCGTTTATCCGTGCGCTGCCTGGTGTTGACACGCCATTATGTGTTATGCATATGAAGAAGGTCAATGTTTTGTACTGTAATGTTGTGCCTCAAGTTTAGGTATGATTTAATGAGTGATATTTATTTAATTAAAGTTGTAGTGTATTGTGAACATTGCAGGTAGGTGCTTCGCTCGTTCTCGCTGTTTGACGGGCATATTTGTCTATTTATTTGTTCGTGTTCTCCAGCTTATTGGTTGTGATTCCTGTCATAATAGATGTACTTATACATACGAGATAGTGTTAAGCATTTACCAAGTGATGACAATATTGCGGTGTTTATTTTGGGTGGGTGAGTGACGGGTCATTACGTATGTGTGCTGCGGCTGGCACATGATAATGGTTTACCCTACGTGGGCTGCCTCAGACGTCCACCGCGATATATTGGTTCTCTGGCCTGTCGAGAGGAGCCTCTGGAATGTGTGTGCGTCCGTGAGTTTCTGTGTCTGTCCGTACGCCCGTGGGTTACTGTATTCGTCCGTGGGTTACTGTATTCGTCTGTGGGTTATTGTATTCGTCCGTGCGTCCATGAGTTGTGAATACCTTGAACTAATAATTGTAAATATATCACAAGACGAACTCGGATAAGACCGAATTATCCCCGTTTTCTATGATAGTCGACGCCACCTCCCTCCCATTACCCGTGTTCACCAATATGGGGACAGAGTAAGCAAATTTGTGTTCATGCATTAGTGGGAAGTTTATATTCCTGGTAGTTAAAGCACCCTCAACCATCCATGACTACCAACACCCTCAACCATCCACGAGACATTTTAATTTGAAGAGTAACTACAGTACAATGAAATTAGTAACACCTGTACCATATTTTTTTACATAATAAGGACACCAGGAAACGTGTGAAATCCTGGCGACCGACTCCTACCTAAGACCGTGTTCTGCCCCCCCCCGATTAAAACAGGAGTCACTTACTAAGTTACTTGTAAACAGTATCTCGGAAAAGGTTGTTCAGAGGCCTCCCCGTGCTGGCGGAAGAACACTCACAAACCAAATCCATTATTTCTTCTTAAGAGGTCCCCCTTGTGGCACCACCCGCAGTGTTTAACTCCACTAACAGTCTGTGTGGTACTGTAACTCCTCTTGTTAGGTCAAAGCTGGTTCGGGACTTAAATTGAGGAGCGACGCTGAGCACACGTCCTCTCAACTTGAAACCTAAATGACAACTGCGACGATGACGCCACGCCAACCCACGCGGCACCCCTGACAACTGTAAACATCACGTGTTTACTTGTTTCTGATAATTTTGCTTTCTGACGTGTAAATGTATTTGTCATTTTACCCGTTGATGGTGAAATCCTCTGTAAATAAAACTATTATAGAATTCCTTGCTACGATGTCTGTCACATATAAACAATATACGAAACTTTTAAGAGGAAAGAGACTTATAATTGCAGACGATTGAATGACAGATGAAGGCAGCCAGAAGAGTGAACTGCAGAGCCTATCAGGATTAAGTGGATCTCAGTGGATATATAAGACCCAGAAAATAACAAGTTAAGAGGTCAAAACACGTACTATCAAGACACATTGGGGGAAACCTTCACCCAACACTGGTCTGAAATAGCTTTTATTCTTAAATTTTCCTCTCTCTCTCTCTCTCTTTTCCTAGTCTCTGGTTTTCCTGCAGTATAAGCCGCCACACATCTTGACGTGCCTTAATTACGAGCCCTAAAGCTGGAGATTCACTATCTGATCGCTGGAGATAATGTGTTTGGTACGAGCGGAGGAACGTCACACGTGTCTCCTCCCTGTCACTCTTATGTCTTCTCTGCCATTATTCCTCCTCCTCCTTCTAGCCTTCCGCCTGTCTCTCCTGATGCTTTCCTTAATTGATTTGCTTCATCCTCGTGGAGTAGAACAGCCACTAAAAGAAAAAGACACCCTCACACACTCACACTCAACTCACTCACACTCAACACACTCACTCACAGCAACATAAATAAGGAGCCATAGAAACCTTCATCTTACAACACAGACTGAGGACCTCTCGTGGACAGAGAAAAACATACCACCAGATGAAGGTTTTGTCCTTGGGAGGGAGGAACGTAAGGAAGTGGGTAGGGAAGGAGGAACGCAAGGAGGGGGGAGGGATAGAGGAACGTAAGGAAGGGAGGGATGGAGAAAGGAGAGAGGAACGTAAGGAAGGGAGGGATGGAGAAAGGAGAGAGGAACGTAAGGAAGGGAGGGAGGTTCGTGCGCTTGTGTCCAGGAAATGGTTACCCCCCCCCCCTCTCTCTCTCCCTCTTTGAGCCAATGTACGTCAAATGGTGGAACGATTATAAAGTTAATTTTTCCCTTCTTTGGGATATGAAAATATATTATAAACGTTAGATTTAAAGCCAATTTGTTACTTAAAGATGAATATTGTCCTCAGCGGTGCAGTAAGGAACAAAGTTAAGTTTCCTCAGACTAACAAGTTACTAAATTCAGGTTGCAATTCGGCGGAGTTGCTGAGTGAGGGCCGCCTCGTTACCTATGTATCCACCGAGTGTACTGAGTGTTTATCACGTGAGAGAGAGAGAGAGAGAGAGAGAGAGAGAGAGAGAGAGAGAGAGAGAGAGAGAGAGAGAGAGAGAGGAGAATATCAAAGGTAGGTAAAATACTACGAACGCCATATTTCATTGTTTGAAACTGAACAAATAATGAAAAATGAAATATTAAAAGGAATTTGCTGTTTCATTTTACACCTAACTCTTCTGTAATAACACTAGACAAGTCAGTGTAAGGATAATAGGAAGCTGGGCCAGAATGGTGAGGGTGAGTTACAGCGGCGGCGACAACTACTGACGGAGGAGGGGCGTCTACTTGGTGTTACTTAGTTGTTCCTTCTCGCTCCGGTCACTCTAGGAGTCGAGGTGGAGATCCTGCATCCTCTAACAATTGAATTAATATCCCCAGGAGGATAGCGATACAGGGTAATAAAGCCTTTGTTAGGATACGGTGGGTGTTGTGGTAATCTGGACACAAGGACGACCAACGCCATACGGGTAACAGGTTCCTGCATTAAGTGGTGGCTGACAACTGTGACATCAAACGGACCCAGAATTTCTTAGGGGCCATAAAGAAGACAGCTGCCACAGAGCTCACACTTATATAGTAAAGACTGAGAAGGAACAAAAGCAACTGATGGATCATGTTTGCGCCAAGAGACTGTCTCACACAAACTCGTAAAGGATACTTTTTGGAGCGAGTTATACATAATGTGGTGTACACGTGAGCTTTGGGTGTGACTCACTAGCGACGAACAACACTACTTTGTCCTCAAACAGCGCTCCCACCTCATTCTCAACAGCAACAGCGCTGCTCCACCTCATCCTCAAACAGCGGGCCCCACACTGGCGGCCCCACACCTGCTCCACCTCATCAAACTCACACCTGCTCCACCTCAAAACAGCGGGCCCCACCTGCTCCACCTCATCCTCAAACAGCGGGCTCCACCTGCAGCGGGCCCCACACCTGCTCCACCTCATCTCACAGCGGCCCCACACCTGCTCCACCTCATCCTCAAACAGCGGGCCCCACACCTGCTCCACCATCCTCAAACAGCGGGCCCCACACCTGCTCCACCTCATCCTCAAACAGCGGGCCCCACACCTGCTCCACCCATCCTCAAACAGCGGGCCCCACACCTGCTCCACCTCATCCCTCAAACAGCGGGCCCCACACCTGCTCCACCTCATCCCTCAAACAGCGGGCCCCACACCTGCTCCACCTCATCCTCAAACAGCGGGCCCCACACCTGCTCCACCATCAAACAGCGGGCCCCACACCTGCTCCACTCATCCTCAAACAGCGGGCCCCACACCCTGCTCCACCTCATCCTCAAACAGCGGGCCCCACACCTGCTCCACCTCATCCTCAAACAGCGGGCCCCACACCTGCTCCACCATCCCCAAACAGCGGGCCCCACACCTGCTCCACCTCATACCTCAAACAGCGGGCCCCACACCTGCTCCACCTCATCCCCAAACAGCGGACCCCACACCTGCTCCACCTCATCCCCAAACAGCGGGCCCCACACCTGCTCCACCTCATTCTCAAACAGCGGGCCCCACACCTGCTCCACCTCAGTCATCTAGTTCTCCTCTAACTTGATAAAGCTGTCACGCCTGAGACCTGTCGAGACAACACACCTCACCCTGTCTTGTTTACTGTGGTCTATCAACTTCACCAAACATTCACACGTAATATAAGTTGGCGCTGTGGATGACGAGACAAAGTGAAAATATTTGTCACAGTTGTGGAATGATTCGTTTTATTTTGGTACCGACAACAACTCGAGTCATTTTGTACGACTGTTACACACACACACACACACACACACACACACACACACACACACACACACACACACACACACACACACACACACACACACACACACACACACACACAGACACACTTGCAAATTGAATTAGAATATTGATATGTCAGTTATGATTTGGGTTAGGTTGGATTGAATTAATTTTTGTTTAGTTCTTTTAGATTTCAGACAAAAATTATCTTCTATTTTGAATTGTATTTTTGCTCTACATATCAGTATTTCGTATTGTTTCACTGGAGCCGAAATTTACTTTTTGTTGTGGCCACGCGAGTTAAGCGAGTCACTGGTAGTATCTTTACGCCTTGTTTCCATCGAATTATCCTATCAGGTGTAAAATTCTACCTGTATAAGAGAAGGACAATATATACGGGGTTCAGGGAGAAGTCTTATTAATCAGATTATCCTCACATTGTATTTTAATCCAACTGGTGATAACAATAATGGAGTTTCCGATCAATTTCATTAACATACGATACTCTTAGTAGTCTTGTAAGATAATCAGATAAAGAGGTGAGGAGTACCTGGGTTTATTACCTGCAGTGCAATATTGTAGAGTGCTGTCCACTTCACATAGGGCGTGGTGATGAATTCCTCGACAGGTATAGATCTCCAGGGGGTTATTGCAGAGGTCCAGGTACAGTAGACTACCTGAGGTTATTTGAGGAAACATATTGATATTGTTGTCCCAGTGAAGTAAGGAGGGTAAATTTGGAATGTTCTTGCCAGTATAAGGTAGTGATGATGTTGCCATAGAGGTAGTGGCGGTGTTGTAGCCGGCAAAGAGACTAAGAGAGCTCCCTCCTCCTCCTCCACTAGCTCCAGAACACCGTCAGGACACCGACCCTCACCACCTTCACGTTCTGATTCTGGTTTATGGAGAGTCTGTAGAAGTTTAAGGAAGGGAAGTTGGCTCTCATGACATCCTCACTCTCTACCCGTGAACAGTCAAGGCTCAGTGTACCAAGATGGAAAGAACAGATGCACGGAGAGCTGGATTCCGCGTCAGGACAAAACGAGTCCCCATAGAACCTCCCGTCACTCACCCATGTCGACAACATCTCCAGCACAATTCGTCACCAGTACCAGAGGGGCGTCATGGGGATGGTGGGTTGTGTTGACGTTAATACAAGTTTTGTTGATGGATTCGGACACACTGATAACTGCTGTCTCTCTCACTTACTATGTGTGTGTGTGTGTGTGTGTGTGTGTGTGTGTGTGTGTGTGTGTGTGTGTGTGTGTGTGTGTGTGTGTGTGTGTGTGTGTGTGTGTGTGTGTGTGATTATTTTACACCATTAATGAATAGTTTAACAGGTGGTAATCACAATTTAATTAACAGCCTGTAATTGCTCATATAGAAATATTTCATCATGTTGTTTTAGATATAATTATAACATTTAAATCATTTTGTTTGATGTATTTCCCGTGTTGTGGTTGGTTCATTACATGTGACCACAATTATTTACCGGTATTAATTAATTCGTATTATTATGACTTACTGTTATTGTTTATGTTTTTAAAGATAAATATAAGTGAAGCAAGAGTTTATGTGTAAAGTATAAGTGAAGTAAGTTTGGTCTAAACTCATGTATTACCACAGTTTTTACATTCATTAAAACGTCTTTTCTCCTTTACACACACACACACACACACACACACACACACACACACACACACACACACACACACACCGCTCTCCCCGGGACACACACTGAATATTCAACACTGATTTTAAGAAGAAATTTACAGACAGAGAAGGACGGTGAGGCGCCCTCTAGTGACGGTAATGTTGTCAGCCATTAGTTATCTCTCTCTCTCTCTCTCTCTCTCATTCAAACATAATTTCCCCCTTTTTCGTATAATTAATGTTTAACATTTTAAATATATGGAAATATTCTAACATTTACGAATAAAAAAAAGAAGTTTAATATTAGTATTGTTGATGACGCAATGTAAACTTTCACATTTTTACTCCATCTGGCTGTACAAAGTGTAAAAAAAAAAAAAATTCCATAAAAAAGTCCGTAAAAAAATCCAGGTTCATTATGATGTATAAATAATATTCATTTTAAAAAGTTGTAAAGGTGACGTATTATTGCACAGTTATAGTTGTATCCGGTGACGAGAATACAGGAATGAAATACAGGAAAATACAACACTACTTTGGGGGTGATAATCTTCGAACACACAATAAAGTAATGTGTTCCTTGATAATTTGTACCGTGTTCCTGTATCTAGAATTATCACTGTGTTCCTTCCTTCTCACTAGATATCAAAACCAACATTGACTGACTGACTGACTGACTGACTGACTGACTTATTCACTATCTGGTCCTGAAACCACATCACATATTCCCTCTTCTAACTATATTTATGTCTCCTCTTACCATTTATAATCCTCTTATTCTTTATTTTCCTTTTAACTACTATTATTCACCCCTTTCACTTTATAATTACTGCTCCCTTCCTCCTCCTCCTCCTCTTCCTTCTGCAGTTGTCATTGTATCGTCAGGTAATGAATGAATCTATCCCTTACCTCTTAGTCCCCCTCTGCTGACATGCTCGTCTCTACACTTTATTAGACCTGGTGTTCTGGGTGAGGGGTGAGGGGTGAGGGGTGAGGGGTGAGGGGTGAGGGATGGGGGGGGGCAACCTCTCATTGGTTCTACAGGTATCAAGAGAGGTGGACGACGTTCATACCTATCTAATATACTACTCGTTTAGCGGATGTGATTCAACCATGTTAATATTGTTGTTATTGCTCCTGTATCTGTATATTCCTGGCTAAATAAAATGTTCCGCTGTCAATGTGGGTTTTAATCTTTCACGTTGAGGAGGTCAATACGTAGTAGTTATTGTGCCGTTGGTATAGAGATAGTCACTTCGACTTGTTTTATCTAAGTGGAGGTCGTTCATATATACTCAATGAGATAGAGGAGGAAATTGTAGTTGAAATTGTCACAGTGAAGAAATACGAATACAATTTTCTTATATAGATTCCATGTGTGTTATGTAAGGGAGGTGTATGTGTAGTAAGAATGAAAAGCGTAATGATTTTGTATGTGTACAGTAGTGATAGTGTATGTGTGTGGTTGGTCTTGAGTCAGAAGCAGTGGGTATGCGTCTTGTCATAAGTTTACACAGGCCAAAGTTACACAAGTTTGCCAAGTCTCCCTCTACGAATCATCGACGGTGTGAAGGAATAAGAACTTCTGCCACCCAACTTACACACATACGCCTCCGAAGTCAATTGACTGTGAGTGGTGTTGTCGTCGTGGCGCGGGACTTACTTTTCTCTCGCTCTTTCTGTCTCTTTTACGAGTTCTTTTATGATCAAAGGACCTTTTTTTTTCCTTGTCGGTAAAAACGGAGTTGGTGACCTTTCATACAAAATATTATCTCCAGTGACAAGATAGTGCTATCACACATACGTTACTATATTGAGTTTTGCTTACGGTTCAGATTTTTTTTAACAAGATAGGGAGTATCAGCCTCTATGCCTATTACGGTTCCGGGTGGTTTACTTTCACTACTTTCTCCTATCAGCTGACTGCCTATAGACGGTCCATCAGCTGCTTCACACGTGGGTCATATACCAAGGATTGTTTGTAAACATGAGTCGATGCGTCAGCTGTTCAGAATTCAAGGAGGTTGTTTCTGAACCATTTTCTCCTTATCTCTCCGGCCAGGGGTCTACGTGCTGGCCTGCCTGGTTCTCTACTGAAGGAGGTTACATCGCCCTGTCCGCCCACACGCTCTCACTCTCTCTACTCTCACCCCTCACCTCTCACCCTTCACCTCTCACCCCTCACCTCTCACCCCTCACCTCTCACCCCTCACCCCTCACCTCTCACCCCTCACCCCTACTCATTCCTACCTTTCTAAACCTCTCTCTCACATTCTTACTCTCCCCTACGCACTCTCTCACTCTCTGAAACACACTCTAATCCCCCTCCCACATACTCTTAAAGTCCTAGACTCTAACCCTCCCACACACACTCTTCTCACCCTCCCACACACTTCTTTCACCTCCCACACACACTCTTAACCTCCCACACACTCTGCACCCTCCCACACACTGTTAACCCTCCTTCACCCTCCCACACACTCTTCACCCTCCCACACACTCTGCACCCTCCCACACACTCTTCACCCTCCCACACACTCTTCACCCTCCCACACACTCTTAACCCTCCCACACACTCTAAACACACTCTCATCTCGTTTCCTACACTCCCACTTTAAGATGAATGCTAATTACACATGGCTAAAATTAATTAAAATATCCAGGTAAAAGATCATCACATAATTATTATTTTTTTAACATTAAAGTACAAGTTAATTAAAGTTTATAGTGAAATATCAATAACCATTATGGTGAAAGTTTATTAGATATTTCGATTAAAGTTTAGCCAAAGATAAGATAATAGATTTAGATAATAATAATAATATACATAGAGATAAGGACATTGGTGGTAGTTACAAAAATTTAAATGGGGGTAATTTTAATAGTAGTAGTAGTGGTGGTATTAACAATGGTGGTTTGTCTGTCTGTCTGGTTTTTCCCTTTCTGTCTCTCTGTCCGTCTGTGTCTGTCTGTCTGTCTGTCTCTCACTTGTCTCCCTCTCATCCCCACTAGACCCAACACGTAAAGCTAACCCACACTCTTACCGCTGTGTTTTCATTCCATCTACTGCCACCAACGATACTTACATGGTCTGTGTGCGTGTGTGTGTGTGTGTGTGTGTGTGTGTGTGTGTGTGTGTGTGTGTGTGTGTGTGTGTGTGTGTGTGTGTGTGTGTGTCATTTTATCTCTTATTCTCCTGTTATTTCTCTATCTCTTTGTCTCTTTCTCCCTGTGTGTATATACGTGTCTGTCTGTCTGTCTGTCTGTCTGTCTGTCTGTCTGTCTGTCTCTCACCATCTCTGTCTTTTCCCCAAAATACAAAACCCGGAACCGCAAAAATATCTGTTTATAATTATTACAAAAAAAATCCAAAGAAAATTATTCACAGAGGGGCCACATTAGCCTCGTAATATATGCAGATGGGGTAATTTCCCTGTGAATATAAAGCTTTCTCTTGGAATGTGGGGAAAATGTGCCTGAAGTGTGGGAAATCAGACGAAAAGAATGGGGAAAAAAATATTGGAGTGTGGGAAAATATAATGGAGCGTGGGAAAAAAGTAATGGAACGTGGGAAAGTAGTTTTAAAGTGTGGGAAAGTGATCTTGAAGTGTGGGAAAAAATATTGAAGCGTGGGAAAATATTTATTAAAGTATGGGAAAATATACCGTGGGAATATAACCATCTCTGTCTTTTCCCCAAAATACAAAACCCGGAACCGCAAAAATATCTGTTTATAATTATTACAAAAAAAATCCAAAGAAAATTATTCACAGAGGGGCCACATTAGCCTCGTAATATATGCAGATGGGGTAATTTCCCTGTGAATATAAAGCTTTCTCTTGGAATGTGGGGAAAATGTGCCTGAAGTGTGGGAAATCAGACGAAAAGAGTGGGGAAAAAAATATTGGAGTGTGGGAAAATATAATGGAGCGTGGGAAAAAGTAATGGAACGTGGGAAAGTAGTTTTAAAGTGTGGGAAAAAATACTGAAGCGTGGGAAAATATTTATTAAAGTATGGGAAAATATACCTGAAGTGTGGGCGGAAAATAATGAATTGTTGAAAAAAAAAAGGTGGGAAAATATACCTGAAGTATAAGGGAAAAATATTGAAATGTAGGAAAAAAAATTGAAATATGGGGAAAAATAATAAAGTGTGAGGGAAAATAGTACTGGAAAGTAGAACTAAAGTCTGAATCATAAACTGGAACTCTGGAGATTGGGGAAAAAACTGGTGTGGAAAAAAAAGAGTACTATTTGAGCCTAGGGAAAATAATCCTGAAGGGTGGGGAAATTATATTCTAGGGCATCCATGCATACTTACATACAAACATTCATACATACACACAGACACACACACACACACACACACACACACACACACACACACACACACACAGCATATACATACATATATACTGTACAAACATAAATAGCATAACTAGAGAGAGAGAAAGATAGCGATACATACATACATACATACCCGGTAAATCAATACATACATACATACATACATACATACATACATACATACATACATACATACATACATTCATACATACAACAGCAGAATGGGTCTATAGCATCAGGTGAGGCAACAGGTGGGAGTAACACGCTAATGCACTCTAATATATTAATTAAATGACTCTCCTCTACATCATAATTATAAAAGGTTCTCATTTACCATCAAACTCTACGTGAATCACATTATCATAATATATTTTGTCATATTAGGTCTGTCTGTCTGTCTGTCTGTCTGTCTGTCTGTCTGCCTGTCTCTCTCTCAGATCAGATATTTTATTATAATAGGTCAGGGTGTCTGTCTGTCTGTCTCTCTCACATACCCTTTCTCCCTCTGACTTTCTCTCTGCCTAACCTAACCTAACCTAACCGTGTTGATAGGTTATTTCAATGGACACACGGTGAATGGTTCAGCTGCCGTGATCCGTCGTGTTCAGTTAATCTTTCCTCATCCTCACAATTAATTCGATTAGAGACCACAATATCATCATAAACAAAGCTATTGACCTCGGGCTTCGGAGAAGTCTCATACCATGGCTTACAGACTTCCTCAGTGACCGACGCCAAGCTGTACGCTTCGAGGGGCTGTCTCCACCTTTCAGTCACTCACCTGTGGCGTCCCCAAAGGCACCAAGATGGGACCACTCTGCTTCATATCATCAATGATGCCCTAAGAGAAACCCCTGCTCTCTGGAAATATGTCGACGACTCCACCATTGGGATCAGCGTCAACAATTCCGCTCCCAACTATACCGCCCTTCAGGATTTATTGAACAGTCTCCAAAACTGGGCCACCAACAACCATGTCACCATCAACCATACCAAGACAATGGTTATGCACATCAACCTCTCCTCCGACATTGTCCCACCTCCTTCCATTACCCTAGGTCCGAACACACTCCAGGTTGTAGATTCCACGAAGCTCCTCGGCGTCACCATAGACAACAAACTAAATTGGAAACCACACGTCAGTGAAGTTGTCAAATCCTCCAGTTTCCGTCTCCACCTCCTCCGCCGACTCAAGTCCCTCGGAGTTCCCGCACACGAGCTCCTCAGTGTATACACAACTTTCATACTTCCCAAGCTCACCTATGCCTCCCCCACTTGGTCTTCCTCCCTAAATGCCACACAACGTAAACACCTAGAAAAAGTGCAAAAGAGGGCATGCAAGATTATTCTCTCCCCTTCCTACTCCACATATCAAGAAGCGCTCAACACACTGACCCTTTCGACTCTCACTGACCATCACCACGGCCTCATCTGCAAATTTGGTAAGAAGCTTCTACACCATCCCCGACACCGGCCCCTACTACCACCTGAGATCCCTGTCCGAGAATTGCTGTTCGACACCACAACCGCATCCAGCCCATACGTGCACGAACTGATCGCTATAAGAACAGCCCAGTCCCAACCATTGTAAAAATTATCAATAACATGTAATAAATCAGTGTATTCACTCCCAGTAAACACTGCTCCCTACACTGTCACTATGTTGAAATGAACTGTAGTTTGAGCTGATCCCCATCTAAGTTACTATATGTCTTATTTGTATTACTTATGTCCTTGTATATTATTTGTATTCATCAACCCCGTCCCCCAAATATGTAGCTGTATATTT
Organism: Homarus americanus; assembly: GCF_018991925.1. Taxonomy (NCBI): domain Eukaryota; kingdom Metazoa; phylum Arthropoda; class Malacostraca; order Decapoda; family Nephropidae; genus Homarus; species Homarus americanus. Next base: position 7,629,090 of record NW_024749657.1, read on the forward strand.
TTCAGCCTTCTGGCTGTAAAGCTCTTTCAATAAACCGTTAATTATTAATTATTATTATTATTATTATTACACACACACACACACAGTTGATAGTGTGGGAGGAGGAGAGTGGAGAGTCAAGCTAGGGTTGAGATTGCTCATAATGGCGATGTGGTTTTTGTTTACACTCTGGCTATGGATTGCTCATACTGGCATTAATCATTACTAAGGCTGTTAAATTCTCGTGCTGACGTTGTGGATTGCTCGTACTGGCGATCTCCGACTTACCTACATAATCACTCACTCAACTAACGACAGCCGTGACAGCTGACCCCACTAATACAGCTTCGTCATCATGAATAAACAATAAGGTACAAGACTGTGAATGACATAGGGATTAAACAGCAGCTTGTGATATGTAATTAATTGTCGGTTATTAGTGGTAATGACTGGAGGTATTACTATTCTGTATTAGGTGTTCATGTTGATGTTTCTGTCTGTCTGTCTGTCTGTTTGTCTGTCTGTCTGTCTGTTTCTCCCCCTCTCTGTCTCTTTTCCCCTTCTCTCTCTCTCTCTGTTTGTCTGTCTGTCTGTCTGTCTCTTTCTCTCCCTCTCTGTCTCTTTTCCCCTTCTCTCTCTCTCTGTCTGTCTGTCTGTCTGTCTGTCTGTCTCTTTCTCCCCCTCTCTGTCTCTTTTCCCCTTCTCTCTGTCTGTCTGTCTCTTTCTGGTCTTTCCTTCTCTCAATTTTTCTCTTTCATTCTCTGTTCATTTCTGTCTCCTTCCTTCTATCTCGTTATCTCTTCTTATCTCGCATCATGATGAGATAATTATGCAGAAAGTATCACACCTTATCACTTTTTCTGGCTGTTATATATAAATTATCCACAAACAAACTTCACTTTATCACCACCAAACACCACCACTATCACCACCACTATCACCATCACCATCACCACCACCCCCACTATCACCACCACTATCACCACCACTATCACCATCACCACCACCACCACCACCACCACTACTATCACCACCAGAAGCAATGGCTAACAAGGTGTTGAGGTGTCCGCGAGGGGAATGGATCGCTCTCAGAGATTCTTGGTAACAACATCTTGGGCAGGTTAGGTGAAATCTGCTTTCCAGTCCGTAGTAATTGGAGGAGGAGGTGTGGGGTGGAGAGGGAGGTGTGTGGGGTGGAGAGAGAGGTGTAGGGGGTGGAGAGGAAGGTGTGGGGGGTGGAGAAAGGAAGAATGAGGGTAAATTGAAAAGGAAGGGGGGAGGTGGAGATAGAGGAGCTTGTTTGTGTGTGAAGGAGCAGTAAAGTTATCACAAGAATTCAAACCTTTGAGGATAATACTTTAACGTTTATGTATGTGTATGTATATGAGCATGTGTATGTATGTGAGTATGTGTATGTATATGAGCATGTGTATGTATGTGAGTATGTGTATGTATGTGAGTATGTGTATGTATATGAGCATGTGTATGTATGTGAGTATGTATAGCGTTTCTATTTACTTTTTTAATTATTTATTTTTGTAAGTTGAATAAATATTTTCTTCAACAATTCTTAACACATCTCATGGTCCTCCAGCCTTCACACAGGGACCATAACACATCTCATGGTCCTCCAGCCTTCACACAGGGACCATAACACATCTCATGGTCCTCCAGCCTTCACACAGGGACCATAACACATCTCATGGTCCTCCAGCCTTCACACAAGGACCATAACACATCTCATGGTCCTCCAGCCTTCACACAGGGACCATAACACATCTCATGGTCCTCCAGCCTTCACACAGGGACCATAACACATCTCATGGTCCTCCAGCCTTCACACAGGGACCATAACACATCTCATGGTCCTCCAGCCTTCACACAGGGGCCATAACACATCTCATGGTCCTCCAGCCTTCACACAGGGGCCATAACACATCTCATGGTCCTCCAGCCTTCACACAGGGGCCATAACACATCTCACCAGCTGGGAGAGAGGGGCAAAATATTGTTTAAGTGAAGCTGAGGAGCAAAAATTTTCAGTAAAGGAGAATCTCGTGTGTGTGCCTTAATCCTGCGTCCTGGACAAGATGGACGCCGCCGCCACATCGCCACAACCTCCAATGGAGAAGCTTCTTATGTCCTGGGCATTACTGTTGGACACATGGAGGAGATATAAATACCCGGCTTATATTTTTGTTAAGCTTTACTAGATTTTCTTTATTAATCCGGACACGAGGGATCGGGTAACATGATGTTATCAAAAGTTAATCGAGTTTCTGAAAAATGGGAAAGTTGTTGTTAGTGAAGCTGAGCTGAGTCAAGGTTTATGGATATTACTGCACAAGAAGAGAAGAAAGAAACCATCATCACTACCCCTCCTCTGAGTTATGATACAATGATTCTTGTCAATGATTCCAGAGACGAGAGGTCGAGAAAAAGGGAAGTTAGGTTAGCAAAATATTAATTGAATTTCTGAAAATGGGTAAAAAAGGCTGACGATGCGGACTCAAGAAGCTCTAGCACAATAGACACTTGAGAGTCTTATTTATACACCAGATGAAGATACGAGACGACATAAGTTTGGTAATGTTTAAGGAACTGCGTCACCTTCATTATGTGTCACATCAGCAGAACCAACAATTCAGCAGAACCAATCTCCCAGAATCACCAACCCAATATAACAAGCGTCTTATCTACTGTGACACACGACCAGCATCAGAGGGCATCTACAGAGAACCACTTATCTGAATCACTGAACCATCGTAATAGAACCAGAACCTTTAGTAAACCACACCATCCCTAACTCAACTAGAACCAACACCTTCCAACCTAGAGAACCACCCCCACCCCACCCCCTCTACCCACCCCAACTAGTGAGATATATGACTTTACTGCTGCTTTTGTCAGGAGGATTATATCATAAGGACATTCACAAACCAAACTCCTTCAAGATTCACGAAAATTCCATACGATAATTTAACACCATAACAAGTATACAAGTGAACACATCTCGTTAAAGTAGAATTTCAGTACATTTTCCTCTAACCTCATTGAAAGTTGGTTTAAAAAGTTACTCGATATATGTTGTTATTTCTCCAGTTACGAGGAGAGTTCAAGGTACGGACCCAGGATGAAGTTGGTGGTGTTACGGGAAAGTGTGGTAAAGACTGCATGGGTAACCCCCAAGGTAGTCGGCCAGCGCCTTGTTTTGTTGCTTCGCTCGCTCACCCCTGCTTCATCCTAATCTTACCCAGACCTTACTAGCATCATCCTAACCTCACCCAAACCTTACTAGCATCATCCTAACCTGACCCAAACCTTACTAGCATCATCCTAACCTGACCCAAACCTTACTAGCATCATCCTAACCTGACCCAAACCTTACTAGCATCATCCTAACCTGACCCAAACCTTACTAGCATCATCCTAACCTCATCCAAACCTTACTAGCATCATCCTCACCTCACCCAAACCTTACTAGCATCAACCTAACCTGACCCAAATCTTACTAGCATCATCCCAACCTGACCCAAACCTTACCAGTGTCCCATTATGCTTTCTAAACTGACAAAAAACACACACACAAACTAAAACCAGGCCACAAATATTAAAACAACAAGAGTTAAACAAAACTCGAAGATAAAAAATATTCTTCCTTAAAAAACATTCCAACAAAAGTTTTAGAAATAGTCTCGTTGTGTTTTATCCACATACATAAACAAGTGGCAGTCATGGGAGAGAGTTATTCAGTGTGAAATTTATGTAAAACTCCTTGTGTCACCCTGGAGAACACAGACGTTATATGTTAACAAATGAGGGTAAGAAAAAGAAAAAAATAAAGGTCATTCTTATTACATAGACTTCTGTAGAGGATCAATATAGTGAATACTGATTGAGATTATGTAAATATGTTTAGGATACTGTGTGTGTGTGTGTGTGTGTGTGTGTGTGTGTGTGTTATTAACACCCATAACAACAGAACAAGCTGCAGTAATCATTAGTTTATTCTCACAAAACAATTATTCAAGCTATCAGTTGGTTAAAATAAATCGTATAGTGAAAATATCAGAGTTGTTTGAGTAGGAATTAAGTGTTGCTTGTATCTCACAACACAAGTATACCTGCAACACACCTCCAGGTAGAGAAGAACAACAAGTGTACAACAGACTTAGTACATAATAATCACCATGGTAACACCTACAGTACACCTGTTGTAATAAGGTCAAACTATCACAGGTAATGAGTTGATTAGCCGTTAGTGGAGCAGCTCAATTGTATACTCTATCGTTGTCTATCTATCTATCTATCTGTCTGTCTGTCTGTCTTTCTGTCTATCTATCTATCTGTTTTGTCTATCTATCTATCTATCTCAAGCCAAGAAACATGGGCTCACCTTCCTCGTCATCTCCAACACATCACCACCATCAACACGACCTCCTCCTCCCCATCCTCCCCCCCCTCCTTCCTCCTGCTCCTCCTCCCCCTCCTTCCTCCCCCTCCTTCCCCCTGCTCCTCCTGCCTCCTGAACCACACTGACGGCCAAAGAGTTAAGCAAAGCCTAGAAAGTAGTGAAGGATCTGAGTGAGGAAGAAAAACGACCCTGCAGGCTTTCCTACCATCATATCTGCAAGGTTTGTTACGTATTCCTGAACCATTTCCCAATTTTCGGATCTTGAATAATGTACAGACTCTCTCTCTCTCTCTCTCTCTCTCTCTCTCTCTCTCTCTCTCTCACTGCTCAACCCAACTTTACACAAGCACACATATCATCTATCCATATTACCGTTGCAAGTAATTATGGAAGCGTCAAGGCATTTATAGGCGTTTATATCACCATGATAACTAGTTTTAACTCACGTCAGAAACATCACAGGTGCAAGAATGTGTTTACAGTATGAGTAGGTTACCTGTAGCTTAATCAGGTGATGAATATGTCGCCTCAAGGTGGATATAATTTTTTGGCTGTTTTTAATTAATGTTTTTATCTTTCTCCTGTTTTTTTTTCACTTATTTTGTATAGGTTAGGTTAGGTTAGGTTAGGTTAGATTAGGTTAGGTTAGGTTAGGTTAGGTTAGGTTAGGTTAGATTAGATCTTCCATCTCCCCTCCCTACTGTAAGCCTGAAATAACCGACCCAGACTTCCCTAATGGCAAAATTCTGTGTCTGGGCCACAAGAAGGAAAACCAATTTATCTTAATTATCGTCCCTTAGGTCTTTTATCACCCGAGTTTATGAAGTTTTTTAATACAAGATCAAGGAAGATTATTATTAACTAACTATAAATAATTATTGTTCTTGAGTCAGTTACTGTAGATTGATGGGTAGAGAGGTGATAAGATAGGTAGAGGTAGGTAGGTAGGTAGGTAGGTAGGTAGGTAGGTAGGTAGGTAGTAGTAGCCAGCGCGGCGTGGGTGTCGTGGACCGTCCCTCCTGATCTAAAGTGTTATTGGTGGGGACATACTCGTTGTGTGGGAGCGGGAATTTGACAATGTGTCCGTGAATATCGGATGTCACCCTAAGCATTGCCACCCAAGGTTTCTTCTCATCCCTTACGGCATAAATTGTAAATATTCCGTGTGTTCACCGGCGTTCACCAAGTGAGTGGTGACCTGTGCTGGGTCAGTGGTAGGATAATGAGAAGGCTCGGCGCCAAGGTCAGTGTCGTTAGGCCTACTGTGACAGGGGTGGTCCCGAGACTATCGCCCCTATGGGGCCGAGAGTGCTGCCCATGCGGTCGCCCCCACCCCCCCTCCACCATAGTAACGGACTCTTAATGTAGGGTCTCGACGAACCTAGTGAGTATACATAACTGATATTACACCAGTGAGACCATATAAATGGTGGTTATTTGTGCCAAGGAAATATAAACTAGTGCCTGGTGTGACAAACTCTTGTCCATAGTGTATCATTCTGATGTATGGATGGTCGCTATTAGGGGGGGTAACCTACACACCCACGCGCGCACGTATGCCCCTACTACCTGGACACACCAGTCCAGCCTGTCACCTCTCCGCCCTTCCCTCATAAGAACCAGTATAATCTTGTGCCTGGGACTAAATCAGATGTCCGGAGGCGGACGTTACCGTCGCCCAAGGTGCTGGTCACTATGCCTGGTAACATTCCTTGCTGCGTCTGTGCTAGCCCGAACCAAAACTGCACAAATTGTGTTTGTGCAAGAAACAACCGACCATGTGTGAATTGCAGGAAGCTGGACCAGTGTCGGAACCCACGTCGCAGGGAGCCGACACAGGCGGCCACAGTGGATGTCGCCGGGACCCAGCTACCCGATGATGTCCGAAATGATAGCAGTGAGTCTACTCAACCCGATAATGTAGTACTAATAAATGCTGCTCCCTCAGTAGCAGGTGTCCACGAGGAGAATGAGAGACAGCCGCCTCAGTGGAATGGCATGTCGATGGAAAATGCAGGCGTATGGGTCAAAGAAACCTACTCAGAAATTGTCAAGTGGTCGCCCGCTAACTTATTTGAACCACCCAAGTGTGCGGCCACCAAAGAAATGATTCGGGAGATGACTCACTTCATGACTGATTACACTCAGGACCGCTTCCTCGCCCCCCTAGCTCTTCAAATACTGGCAATAATACCACATCTATTTTGTCAGAGGACACACACAAAGGCTAAGCACAAAGAAAATGTGGCAGCAATGAAGAGAAGGTTGACAATGTGGCAGACTGGGGCCCTAGATGATCTCCTATGTGAAGCAAGAACACTGCAGGAGAGACTAAAATCTACGGGTGACGGAAAGCAAAACACCGATGACGTGGCAAGACAATTTGGAAACAAAATGCGTGTGGGAAAAGTGTCTCTCGCGGTAAGATCTCTCACACATGAATCCTCCGGTGGAGTGATGCCAATAAACAGAGCGACATTAAAACTATTGAAAGAGAAACATCCCCCTGCAAGCGAAGATGAAGGCATCAGGCTCCAGGGTGCCTATATCCCACCAAACGCTGTCCTGTTCGAGAAAATAACAGGAGAGATGGTGTGGAAAAAGGCACTGAAGACTCGAGGAGGAGCCGGCCCTTCAGGTCTGGATGCAAACGGTTGGAGAGTCATCCTCAGCACAAACAAGTTTGGCCCTGTAGCAAGCGATCTCTGCACTGCCATTGCCACCCTTGCAAGAAAGCTTGCATCCTCTTGCTGCCATCACCTCCAGGCTCTGACGGCCTGCCGCCTTATTCCTCTGGAAAAGAAACCAGGATGTAGACCTATAGGGGTGGGGGAAGTGCTGAGGCGGATCATCGGAAAGTGTATAATGGAGGTGGTAAAGGATGATGTCAGGGCAGCAGCAGGGAACCTACAAGTGTGTGCTGGCCACCAGGCTGGTGGGGAGGCGGCCATTCACGCCATGAGATTGATATTTGAGCAGCGTGATTGTGAGGCCGTTCTCCTGGTGGATGCTTCAAACGCATTCAACATACTTAACCGCAAGGCGGCACTGCACAACATCAAGATCAAGTGTCCTAGCTTTGCGATGTATGTTGAAAATTCGTATAGGAATCCTTCAGACCTCTACGTAGTAAACAACAAGGCTCTACGAGGTGATACCATCCTACAGTCGACCGAGGGAACAACACAGGGAGACCCCGTTGCAATGGCAATGTATGCAATAGGCCTATCAGTGCTCCAACAAGAAATAAAGTATGAAACAACTGGGGTCAAACAAGTGGCATATGCTGATGACCTCACAGGAGCAGGAAAAGTGGAGGACATCAAAAAGTGGTGGGACCTGGTAACATCGCGAGGTCCACAAATAGGGTACCACCCAAACGCCAGCAAATCCTTCCTCATCGTGAAGCCAGATCATTATGATCGGGCTGTGGAGGTTTTCGGCGAAAGTGAGGTCAAAATAACTAAGGACGGCCAAAGACATCTAGGCGCAGTAATTGGCACTACGGACTTCAAGACCCAGTACGTAGGGGGAAAGGTGAATGAGTGGGTTAGCGAAATCCATGCTCTATCGGAGATTGCTAACACAGAGCCACATGCGGCCTTTGCAGCATTCACACATGGAGTCAAGCATCGTTGGAACTACCTGATGCGTACCATCCCTGAGATCCGACCCCTCCTCCACCCTTTGGAAGAAGCAATCAGTGTCAAGTTCATTCCCAAACTAGTGAAACACCACGACTTAACCCCAGTAGAAAGAACACTTCTTGCACTTCCACCAAGACTGGGAGGGATGGGACTAACTAATCCAGAGGAGATTGCTGACTCTGAACATCAAAATTCACTTAAGCTCACGGCAGCCCTCACTGACCACATAATAGCCCAGAATGCAACAGGGGAAGTGGACACCAGCGAAGTTAATAAGATCCGTAGATCCATTACAACAGATCGGCAGCACTGCCAAAATGACATGTTGCAGCAACTATTGCTGCAGGTTCCAGAAAATTTGACAAAAAAAGTAGCTATAGCGCAGGAGGTGGGCGCCTCGAACTGGTTAACTACGTTACCGATAAGGGCAAATGGTTTCAGCCTTAACAAACAAGAATTTACAGATGCCATTGCTCTAAGGTACGGTTGGCCAGTAGATGGTTTGCCCTCCCAATGCGTGTGTGGCTATTCCTATGATGGCGATCACGCCATGGTTTGCAAGAAGGGGGGCTTCATATGCATGAGGCATGACGAGGTAAGGGATCTCACAGCAAATATGTTGAAGGAAATCTGCCGGGACGTCATGGTAGAACCGACCCTCCTTCCACTGGATGGCGAGATCCTCCAACACAGGACTTCAAACACATCTAACGAAGCCCGTGTGGACGTCAGTGCTCGAGGATTCTGGACGCGGGGACAGCGAGCTTTCTTCGACATCAGGATTTTTGATCCCATGGCCGTTTGTCACCGTAACCTAGCTCTCGATGCTGCGCATAGGAGGAACGAGAACGACAAGAGAAGGGCATATGGGGAGAGAATTCAAAATGTTGATCAAGGCAGCTTCACTCCTCTAGTGTTCACAACCTCTGGTGGGATGGGCCCAAGTGCAAGATGTTTCTACGCCAGACTCGCGGAGCTGATCTCCGAACAGAAGCAGCAGCCCAGAAGTTATGTCACAGCCTGGATGAGATGTCGACTGTCCTTCTCTCTCCTTCGGTCGGCTTTGCTCTGCCTCAGGGGAACGAGAGCTTCTGCCCCTACTCCGTCAACTGCTGCAGATATCGACTATGAGGCTACAGTCACCGAATGCCGCATCGATCTGCGGCTCAACTAATTTAACACAGATAGGATAGTTGCTTATGTATTAGGATATTTAATATTAAGGTAAATAAATGGTGGCGAAGGTGTGGCTATTGGGGGAGGCTGGAGGCCACTATTAAAAAAAAAAAAAAAAAAAAAAAAAAAAAAGGTAGGTAGGTAGGTAGGTAGGTAGGTAGGTAGGTAGGTAGTGAAGTAGATAGGTAGGTAGGACAGTAGGTAGGAACCATCACCACCACACTCCCCTCCACCACACCACCACCTCTCTCTCTCTCTCTCTCTCTCTCTCTCTCTCTCTTCCTCATTCTTTTGCTGTCGTGATATTTAATGTCAACCAAATCATAGAAGAATCAATTAGTGTCCCAATTTTTCATTTTTCCATTTGGTCGTGTTGTCCATTGTGTGAAGGAAACAATGCCATTAATATCTCTGATTGGTTCGCCTTAACCTCTTTCTTTCTTTCTTTCTTTCTTTCTTTCTTTCTTTCTTTCTTTCTTTCTTTCTTTCTCTTAAGTCAGTGTCAAAGTTGTCATTTTAATCTGTTTATTTCTCCTTTGAATGATCACGTTTCACAACCTAATGATAGTGTTATCTTATCTCACCTTCCTTCCTTCCTTCCTTCCTTCCTTCCTTCCTTCCTTCCTTCCTTCCTGCCTTCCTTCCTTCCTTCCTTCCTTCCTGCCTTCCTTCCTTCCTTCCTTCCGCCTCTTATCTGAGCATCACGTACAGCGGATACAATTGGGTCAAGGAAAAGTTGTTAAAGTCTTGAGAGCTTTTGTGAGGGGGAAAACTATTTACGAGTGTGTGTGTGAGTGAGTGTGCCAGTGAGTGAGTGTGTGAGTGTGTGAGTGAGTGAGTGAGTGTGTGAGTGAGTGTGTGAGTGAGTGAGTGTGTGAGTGAGTGAGTGTGTGAGTGAGTGAGTTGGAAATATAAAGTAAGGTTATATTTTACTAGCAGTGTTAGTAAAAAAATTAATAGCTTGTTTTGTGTCAATGAAAAACACTACATATAAGATAGGGTGATATAGGTAATTTTAAGGTCACTATATTATATTGAGAAGAGAATTTAAGGTCGTGTGTGTGTTCCTTACATGGTTCCGGTATTAATTCCCTTTTACGTCCACTGATGAATTATTTAACCCCGTCTTATCACCTGTACTGGTAAATCATTAACCTTTTATTCACCTGTCATTATTAATCTGTCTGGCACTCAAGTTCATTTAAATTTTTCTTTTTTGTTTTCACTTTCTCTCCCTCCTCTTCATCAATTACTTCAGTTCCCTTGTTTCATCATCATTTTAGCTAATTGTCTCGTATCTTTATCTCCCCCTCCCTCTCTCCTATCTACCTCTCCTCCCCCCCCCCTAGTTGCTATTATTTTCCTATCATCCCTTTCTGGTAATTCTCAGTATGTCATCATTTATCACATTCTCCCTTCCACTTTTCCGAAAATACTAAAATTCCTTCCCCGTATTTCTCCAGTCTCATTCTTCCCTCCTTTATCTCTTGTTTTCTTTTATCACTTGCATTATTATTGTATTTCTATTTCCTCCTCATTATCCCCTGTACTTTTCATCTCCTTCTCTACCTCCCAAGTACATTATCCTATTACGTATCTTCCCTGTTTCTCTTCCACATTTTTATCTATATTGACATTATTATTGTTTCTTGGTTTTCCTGTTAGAAAAACCAGGTGTAAACAATAAACGAATGAGAAGGTAAAAAAAAAAGGCGAGGAAAGTAGAGGATAATGAAATAAATGAGAGAAAAGTGAAAAAAAATAACAATGCAACTCAGTGTCAGGTGCGTAATGACAACAAAGCCAAGAATCTAAAAAGGACTTAAGAGAAATAACACTAGGAATCAATATCAAGAGAATGTGAATGAGTTTTAGTCTTTAATAGAAGAGCAATAAGGACTGGAGGAAGAAAAGCAGGTATAGATATTTGATCAGATCAAGGTGTTTACTAATTGATAGGTGTCAGGTCTTTCACTGTTGACATGATAACGTCTTGAATGAAACGTCAGGTAACAGTAAGAGTGTGGTGAGGTGTGTGAAACATGACAGTAACGAGGTAACTGAAGTAATATATCTGATGCCACACTATATATCTGTTTTACGCCAGAAAGTGAAGTTTATCGTAAAAGTTGTGTTTGGTTATTGTGAGATATTACCAACCCAGGCTTTTAGCTCTAATTCTGTGAACGGTGTTAGGAGACTATTTCTGATAACATGAGGATTATAATAAACAGTAACTTTTATCGTAGATTTGTTGTGTCGTGAGTGTGTGAAGATCTCTATAGTTTGGGATGGTAGTGGAGACATTGTTAGGAAGATATATTAGATTCCTGATGGTTGAGTATGTGTGTGTGTGTGTGTGTGTGTGTGTGTGTGTGTGTGTGTGTGTGTGTGTGTGTGTGTGTGTGTGTGTGTGTGTGTGTGTGTGTGTCTGTTCTCTCTCGTCACATCACTGAACTCGTATTGTTAACGGAGAGAGAACAGCTTTATTGCCTTCCGTTGTCGCTCTGTCTCTCTTTCTTTATATATATTTCTTATCTATCTTTCTCTTCCTCTGTCTCACACGTACACATTTAATCTCTCTCTCTACACCTTCCATTCCAAAACTTAGGGCGACCAACCCAACAATATATCTTCAAGTGAACGCTAACTCTCTATCCTTCCCCCCTCCCTCCCCCATCCTTTGACTGGCTGGCTACTGGACTTGCATTAAAGTAGAGTTCGGCAAAGTTAAACACCACCCCAGAACTTTGAGTGAGAGGTGACCAGGCTACTCTACACACACACACACACACACACACACACACACACACACACACACACACACACACACACACACACAAACACACACACACACACACACACACATCTTTATCAAGTGTTATGATAATTGATGTGTCTGAGTATTTGATTCCAGAGTCCAATTGTGGAGTAATTTTCTGGGGATTTATTTTAGGGATTTATAGAGAAGATAAATAATCCAGGGAGGTTTACAGAGAGCCTCATAGCCTCCAGCTAGCATATGACCCACTTTAAAGAGTCTTTGTGAGTTAATTAAGGGATAATAGACTATAATGAAAGCTTAATGAGGGAAGGAGGGGAAGGATTGGTTTATGCAGCAGATTTTAAGCTTAGGCGGATAATATAATGGTGCATAATTACCAACAGGATGATGAAGATGATGATGATGATGATGATGATAATGAAGTTTTATATGAGGATAATGCACTCAGGTAAACATTTATTTTGTATTAATATTTTAACGGTACTTAAACAATTTATGGTTAGGTTATTTTATTCTTTAAGTTTATGAAATATTATATAATCTTCAGAGGTACCACAGGTGAGGTAAGATCAGGTAAGAGTTAATTAACTACGGCAGGTCTGATCTCACCTCTACAGACAGACAGACAGACACACACACACACACACTCACACACACACACACACACACACACATATTATAATATATTTATACCATTATATTACACTGAACTTGCATTAGTAGTTCTCAGTGACAATTACTTCACATTACTGTACCAAAGTTAAGGGTGTATCTCTGTATGTCTCTCACTATGTCTCTTACTATGTCTCACTATGTCTCTCACTATGTCTATATCCCTCACTATGTCTATGCCTCTCACTATGTCTCACTATGTCTCTCACTATCTCTCACTATGTCTCTCACTATCTCTCACTATGTCTCTCACTATGTCTCACTATGTCTCTCACATATGTCTCACTATGTCTCTCACTATCTCTCACTATGTCTCTCACTATCTCTCACTATGTCTCTCACTATGTCTCACTATGTCTCTCACATATGTCTCTCACTATCTCTCACTATGTCTCTCACTATGTCTTTCAAGTCAGTCAATAAAGTCTCTCATATTGAATGTCGTTTATCCAGAAAGTTTGCAAGTTTGTCACCCAGTACACACCCTCTACACCCCAGTACACACCCTCTACACCCCAGTACACACTCTCTACACCCCAGTACACACCCCTCTACACCCCAGTACCCCCTCTACACCCCAGTACACACCCTCTACACCCCCAGTACACACCCTCTACACCCCAGTACACACCCTCTACACCCAGTACACACCTCTACACCCCAGTACACACCCTCTACACCCCAGTACACACCCTCTACCCCAGTACCTCTCTACACCCCAGTACACATCCTCTACACCCCAGTACCTCCTACACCCCAGTACACACCCTCTACACCCCAGTACACACCCTCTACACCCCAGTACACCTCTACACCCCAGTACACACCCTCTACACCCCCAGTACCCCCTCTACCCCAGTACCACACCCTCTACACCCCAGTACACCCTCTACACCCCAGTACACACCCTCTACACCCCAGTACACACCCTCTACACCCCAGTACACACTCTCTACACCCAGTACACACCCTCTACACCCAGTACACCCCTCTACACCCCAGTACACCCTCTACACCCCAGTACACACCCTCTACACCCAGTACACCCTCTACACCCCAGTACACACCCTCTACACCCAGTACACACCCTCTACCCAGTACACCCTCTACACCCCAGTACACACTCTCTACACCCCAGTACACACCCTCTACACCCCAGTGCACACCTCTACACCCCAGTACCACCCTCTACACCCCAGTACACCCTCTACATCCCAGTACACCCTCTACACCCCAGTACACACCCTCTACACCCAGTACCACTCTCTACACCCCAGTACACATCCTCTACACCCCAGTACACACCCTCTACACCCCAGTACACCTCTACACCCCAGTACACCCTCTACACCCCAGTACACACCTCTACACCCCAGTACACACCCTCTACACCCCAGTACACACCCTCTACACCCCAGTACACACCCTCTACACCCCAGTACCACCTCTCTACACCCCAGTACACACCCTCTACACCCCAGTACACCCCCTCTACACCCCAGTACACACCTCACACCCCAGTACACACCCTCTACACCCCAGTACACCCTCTACACCCCAGTACACACCCTCTACACCCCAGTACACACCCTCTACACCCCAGTACACCCTCTACACCCCAGTACACACCCTCTACACCCAGTACCCTCCTACACCCCAGTACCATCTACCCCAGTACACACCCTCTACACCCCAGTACACACCCTCTACCCCCAGTACACACCCTCTACACCCAGTACACACCCTCTACACCCAGTACACACCCTCTACACCCCAGTACACACCCTCTACACCCCAGTACCCACACCTCTACACCCCAGTACACACCCTCTACACCCCAGTACACCTCTACACCCCAGTACACACCTCCTACACCCCAGTACACCTCTACACCCCAGTACACACCCTCCACCCCAGTACACACCCTCTCTACACCCCAGTACACACCCTCTACACCCCAGTACACACCCTCTACACCCCAGTACCTCTCTGTATCTAAAAAGAAGGAAGAAGGAATAATCGTGTAAATGAAAGGAATTAGTAGCACAGTGATAAGTTACCCACAGGTGAGTGAACCACAGGTAGAGTCGACTTAGGTGTCCATCTGGTTGTCATGGCAATCTCCACCACTCCCCTACCCACCCCTCCCTACCCACCCTCCCCTACCCCACACACTCCCACACACACCCCTACCCCCACTCCCCTACCCACACACTCCCCTACCCCACCCCTCCCTACCCCACCCCTCCCCTACCCCACACACTCCCTACCCCACACACTCCCCTACCCCACACACTCCCTACCCCACCCCTCCCCTACCCACCCACTCCCCTACCCCACACACTCACCCCTCCCCACCCCCCCACCCCTCACCTCTGAGGTTACCATGACGACAGTGACCATTCTCTCCCCCCCACCCCCAAAGCTTATGTTGCCATGTGTTGCTTCTCTATCAGTATGTGGTGATCTATTCATCAGGATTTGCCATGACGACCTTAGTTACTCCCCAGGATGTGTTGCCATGACGACCTTAGTTACTCCCCCAGGATGTGTTGCCATGACGACCTAGACAGCCAGTGGATAACCTTTATGTTATTTGTAGCTGAGAGAGATAACTAATGGCTCAACATTACCGTCACTAGAGGGCGCCTCACCGTCCTTCTCTGTCTGTAAATTTCTTCTTAAATCAGTGTTGAATATTCAGTGTGTGTCCCGGGAGAGCGGTGTGTGTGTGTGTGTGTGTGTGTGTGTGTGTGTGTGTGTGTGTGTAACTTTGGCCCAGAAGAAGAAGAAAAGACCTTTTAATGAAGGTAATTTGGTAATATTTTCTAAGTCTCTCTCTCTCTCTCTCTCAGGCCCCAGTAGCCATCATATTTACACTGTCTGGTTTTATCCCTCGAGAAATTAACACGTAAACATTATTTCAGTGATATAATAACTCGTCTGTCTGTTGTCTCTCTCCTCGTGTTGTTAGCTGGGCACCGGACGTAATTACGGTGCTGAAAAAAATATGATCAAAATTAAATATTACTGAATGTGTGTGTGTGTGTGTGTGTGTGTGTGTGTGTGTGAGTGTTGTGTGTGTGTGTGTGTGTGTGTGTGTGTGTGTGTGTGTGTGTGTGTGTGTGTGTGTGTGTGTGTGTGTCTATTCCTAAACGGCTATGAATACCATTTACCATTACTACTGTGTCACAGGTTATTAAACTTCAATGTTCTTTACAACCACAGATTAATGTGGAAAGTTGACTTTATTAAACCACGTAATGTTATAATTTAGTGGTACACACACACACACACACACACACACACACACACACACACACACACACACATGGCTGAGACTGCAAGAGAGAAGTACAACACCTCTTGTAAAACTGAACACATGAATATCCAATCGCCAGGTGGCAGCACGAGACGAGAGGAGTCACGAGGTCGACAATTTGCCAACACGAAATTACCAAAATGCATCTCTTGAGGCCTCAGGTAGTTGTTTAATAAGAGGTGGCACAGGTGAGGCTTTTAGTTGCCGTGAGTTCTAATTAGTCTCAAGTGCTTACCTGTACCTCAGTCTAAGTGGCACTACAACACTGACACAAGTTTCTCCAGGCCTAACACCCTACTAATGAGTATAATGTGGTTGGTGTTACTTGTTGGTGCCAGTGGTGTTGGTACTTGGTGTTGGTGTTTTTGGTGTTGGTGTTACTTGGTGTTAGTGTTACTGTTGGTGTTACTTAGTGTTGGTGTTACTTAGTGTTGGTGTTACTTAGTGTTGGTGTTACTTGGTGTTGGTGTTACTTGGTGTTGGTGTTATTTGGTGTTGGTTTACTTAGTGTTGGTGTTACTTAGTGTTGGTGTTACTTGTGTTGGTTTTACTTAGTGTTGGTGACTTAGTGTTGGTGTTACTTAGTGTTGGTGTTACTTGGTGTTGGTGTTACTTGGTTTGGTGTTACTTAGTGTTGGTGTTACTTGGTGTTGGTTTACTTAGTGTTGGTGTTACTTAGTGTTGGTTTTACTTGGTGTTGGTGTTACTTAGTGTTGGTGTTACTTAGTGTTGGTGTTACTTGGTGTTGGTGTTACTTGGTGTTGGTGTTACTTGGTGTTGGTGTTACTTGGTGTTGGTTTTACTTAGTGTTGGTGTTACTTAGTGTTGGTGTTATAGTGTTGGTGTTACTTAGTGTTGGTGTTACTTAGTGTTGGTGTTATTGGTTGTTGGTTTTACTTGGTGTTGGTGTTACTTAGTGTTGGTGTTACTTGGTGTTGGTTTCCAGTGTTGGTGTTACTTGGTGTTGGTGTTACTTAGTGTTGGTGTTACTTAGTGTTGGTGTTACTTGGTGTTGGTGTTACTTAAGTGTTGGTGCTACTTGGTCATGATGCTCATACACCACTCCTTACACACAACAAAGTAAAGGCATCAAACATTACAAAAACGAAAACACGATCTTAGTATCTCGTTGTATGGAAAATGATCACACCCCCCCAAAAAAAAAATATCAGAAAAACTTACTAATTATAAAAAAACTCCAATATTTCACTGGTATTCTCACCTCATACACGATAACCACACAGCCCTATAAGGAAAACGAAAATAGGAAAAAAATAGGTACTTTAATTTTAAAAAGGAAGAAAGTTAAATGGCAACAGAAAATGTTTAAGAGAAATGTTGGAACATGAGGGAGGATTTACGGCCCAGCCAGGACAAATGGTCGCGACGTTAAGAAGACGTGTTTCTTTAAATAGACGGCGTTCACATAAACTGTTTAGAGACAAACACGTGTATTGACTGGAGGAGAGAGGAACGTGTGACGAGGCGAGGTGAAGGACCGAGGAGGGTGGCCGGGGTGGGTGGCCTAGAGTGGGTATCTAAGGTGGGCGGCAGGGTGGGTGGCAGAGGTGGGTGGTCAGGGGTGAGTGGCAGGGTGGGTGGCAGAGATGGGTGGCAGGGGTTAGTGGCAGGGGTGAGTGGCAGGGGGGGTGGCTGGTGGTGAGGGGTGAGGTGGGTGGAGATGGTGGCCTAGGTGGGTATCTGGGGTGGGTGTGGGGTGGGTGGCAGAGGTGGTGGCCGGGGTGAGTGGCAGGGGTGGTGGCAGAGATGGGTGGCCTAGGTGGGTATCTGAGGTGGGTGGCAGAGATGGTGTGAGGTGGGTGGCCGGGGTGAGGGTGGGTGAGAGATGGGTGGCAGAGGTGGGTGGCGGGGTGAGTGGCGGGTGGGTGGGGGTGAGTGGCCTGGGTGGGTGGAGGTGGGTGGCCAGGGGTGGTGGCAGGGGTGGGTGGGGGTGAGGGGGTGGGTGGCAGAGATGGGTGTGAGATGGGTGGCCGGGGTGAGTGAGGGGTGAGTGGATGGGTGGCAGGGGTGAGTGGCAGGGTGGAGTGGCCTAGGTGGGTGTGAGGTGTTATCTGGGGTGGGTGGCAGAGGTAAACGATAAAACACAACACATACTACTGAACAACGTGGAAGGAATTGGCCCTGTGGAAGTTCTGACACTGTGTGGAGAGCTCCCTTCTCCCTTAGTGTAATGTCGCATATATGATGGGAAGCAAGATGTGGTTAAAGAGAACAAGGTGTGTATTAAACCTCACTGTGTGGGAGAGAGCCTGCAGTGTGTGTGGGTGTGTGTGTTGCTGGATTCCTTATATTCTCTATCATTTAATATTGCTTCTATTTTTTGTGTGCGTGTTTTCATCATCATCATCATCATCATCATCATCATCATCGTCATCATCATCATCATCATCGTCATCATCATCATCATCATCGTCATCATCATCATCATCATCATCCTCTGCTCATTCTTTGTCCATCCTCCTCATTTTTCGTTTTCCCGCTCTCTCTAGTCCTCCTCATCATCTCTCTCTCTCAGCACCTCCTTGTCGACACATTTTTCCTCACCACTCCTCCTCTCCTTTATTTTCCTCCTTTGTGTACCTAAGTTAAATTTTCTCTTGTGTCCTCCGCTGTGTGCCGTCTTTTATTCCTCTCTTGCTATTTTTACTTCCCTCCCCTCCCGTCCCCTTTATTCCGCCTTCGTCACAAACGATTTGTAAACAAAAGATTTAGTTTACGCTCGTGGTATATATATATATAATTTTTTTTTACCAGGAAATACAACATCAGAGGCGTAGAGCATCCTGGGTATAAGTTAGAAAATATTTTAAGGAGAAATTCTGAAATAGTTTTACATTCTCTCTCTCTCTCTCTCTCTCTCTCTCTCTCTCTCTTATGTAGGTGGTAGGTAAGTATGTGTGTGAAAGGTGAGTGGGTGAGAGGTAAATATGTGGGTGAGAGGGAGGTAAGTTTTAAAGTGATAGGTAAAAATATAGGGTGACAGGTAAGTGAATGGGGGGTGACAGGTAAGTAGGGGGTGACAGGTGAGTGTGAAAGTAACAGGTGAGTGTGAAAGCAACAAATATATCCTATCCAAACAAATATAAACTCCATATTCCTCCCAATTGTGATTTTCTTTCCATCAATTTCGCTTATTTTCTTCAATCATTCACCCCTTTACTGCCAACGTCCAGATTCAATATTAATCTCTACCTGATGTTCCTCGTACACCACGCTCATTAGCATCATTTTTAAGCCTTCTATTGCATATTCAGAGGTCATAACATTCACTTAATAACATGCAGGGATTAACTAGAGTGTGAATGTGCTGAGGGGATGATCGTTCTAAATAATAATAATAATCTTTTTGAGTAATTTTAAGTTATATTTCCCAGTTGTTGTGTTAGGTTGTGTCCATCTGATTATTGAGTGATGCTTTCTTTCTTTCTTTCTTTCTTTATCTCTCATTTTCTGTGCATATTTCCACTCACTCACTCACTCTCAGTAAACAGTACAAAGTCGTATCTTCAAGTCACCTCCACACTCCATCCTTCACACTGTCAATCAACTCTCTCTCTGTCTCTCTCTCTCTCTCTCTCTCTCTCTCTGTTCCAAATTTTATCACGAACTTTCTCTCTCTTTATTTTCCGAAACTCTTTGATCCTCTTTTGATTTGTTTCATTGTTTAATTTTCCCTTTTTTTCCCTTGATTCTTTTCTCTTTTTCCCCAAAATTTTTCGTTTTTTTCCTTTGATTCTTTCCTTTTTCCCCCCCATGTCTTTCTTTTTTTTCCCTTGAGTATTTAATTTCTTCCCCACATTTTTCTTTTTTCCCTAGTATTTCCTTATTTCCCCCACGCCTTTTCCTTTCCCCTCTGAATCTTTCCTTTTCTTATTTTTTTCCTCCCCACCACGTATATTTTAACTCCCCAACTCTTCTCTCTCTCGTTCTCTTCTCCCTACACTTAATCTCTGACTCCCTCTCTCTCTTTTCACACTCTACTTCCTCTCCCACTCACCCCTCTCAAACTTTTCTCCCCAGACTTCCTTCCCTCTCCCACGTCTGTTTTTTTTCTTCGCACTCTCCTCTCCCACTCCATTTCCTCCTCATATTTCTCTCTCCTATTTCTGTTTCATCTCCATCCTGTCATTGTGTCCTCCCAGCACAGCCACCACACTGTGCACAGCCCAGCACAGCCCAGCCCAGCCCAGCCCAGCCCACCTTCCCCTACATCTCCCTATCCAAAGTAACGTTCATGTATAATGCATTGTGTACATAACCGTGTCTTAGCCAGGTGGGTTTTATAATGTAGAGTTGGTAGTGGTTGAGGCGGAACTGCTACCCACACTACTGCTACCTCTCCCTGCCTCCCACTCTATCTCCCGTCCATGTGCTGCTAAGGAACATTTGAATGCCTCTCTTCCTTCCCTCCACGTGCTGGTAAGGAACATTTTAATGCCTCCCCTCCTCCCCCCTCCCTTTACCTCCACGTGAGAGTAAGGAACATTTCAATGCCTCTCTCTCCCCTTCCCTCTAAGTGCTGCTTAGGAACATTTCAATACCTCTCTCCCTCCCTACCTCTACTTACTAATGAGTGTTAGAACGCTATTAAGAACGGATTTTTTCACCCAAGTTATAATGAACACTATTCATGTTTTATGAGAAGCCTTTGAGGTAGGTACTGAGGCTCTAATAAAGACTCACTTCAACGAGCCTCAGCTGAGATACTAGTGGAGCCTCTCATCTGGGTACCTACTGAATACGTCCTTCTGAGCCTCATATGATGGTTAGGATCTTGGGAGCCTTAGCAAGATGGCTGTTTACTTTAGGGATGGTTAGGTTAGGTTAGTAAATAACGTATTAAATGAAACAGTGAAAATTGTTACTATATTTGAACAAATTTCCCTTAAGTTATAGTATTAAAAGCACACAAAGGTACACACACACACACACACAAAGGTATACAGACATACAAACAAACAAACACAGACAACATGAATACCCGGACGTGTGTGTGTGTGTGTGTGTGTGTGTGTGTGTGTGTGTGTGTGTGTGACTCAGGCAAGAACTATTGATAAAGGTGTTTGTGGGTGTACATACATGACCACAGAACTGGCTAAAATATTCATAGTCTAGGCATCTCTCTTTGGCTGGATTATCTGCTCATGCATAAATTTTATCACCAAAAGTTTCTCGGTGAATCAGGTGCCGCCTCAGTCAGTTATCATAGTGGGATGGGGGGTGGGAAGGAAGGAAGGAAGGAAGGAAGGAAGGAAGGAATGAAGGATGGGTGGGAGGGAGGGAAGGAAGGAAGGAATGAAGGATGGGTGGGAGGGAGGGAGGGAAGGAAGGAAGGAAGGAAGGAAGGAAGGAAGGAAGGAAGGAAGGAAGGAAGGAAGGAAGGAACCATATAAATCAAACCAAAACATTACAACACACGTGATGAACAAGCCAGATAAACGGTGCCTCCTATGATGGCGTGGTGGGGATAGACAGTGAGCGGATATGTGGAAAGTTTAATATTAAACTCTTACATTACCTCCAGACTGCATGCGGAAAGTTGGCACGACGCTTATGACCATTATCGGTGGTTCTAGAAGCTTGTTAAGAAACCACAGTGCCAATTCACCAAAGTTCACACGTTGAATTTTGTCTTGTTTGTGGGGCGTTATGTTGGTCTCCACTTAAATGATGTTTTTGGTTAGGTTAGGTTATGTTAGGTTAGGTTGAAGTATTATATAACATCCTGAATGGTTATGTTACGTTATGTTATGTGATGTTATGTTATGTGATGTTATGTTATGTTATGTGATGTTATGTTATGTTATGTTATGTGATGTTATGTTATGTTATGTGATGTTATGTTATGTTATGTTATGTTATGTTATGTTATGTTATGTTATGTTAGGTTAGGTTATGTTATGTTATGTTAGGTTGAAGTATTATATAACATCCTGAATGGTTATGTTACGTTATGTTACGTTATGTTATGTTATGTTACGTTATGTTATGTTATGTTATGTTATGTTATGTTACGTTATGTTATGTGATGTTATGTTATGTTATGTTATGTTATGTTACGTTATGTTATGTTATGTTATGTTATGTTATGTTATGTTAGGTTGAAGTATTATATAACATCCTGAATGGTTACACACAGATATAACCAATTATTATACTTTATGTCGTCACTCGGCGAGGAATGGAGTGATTAGTTTGTTCCTGGTGGCGGTAAGAGGTGCTCACGGCTTCCTGCAGACACCTGAACGCCTCCTTACGTTGGAATTAATCACGTGGGGAATGAGACGCAGTTCATTCGTATTATAAAAAAATTCTCTAATGTTTCTGAAGTAAAAGCCTTACTAATGGCACCTCTGTATTCTTCCTGTCTGGAGGTTTTTACTGGTAAATTAATGAAGGATATTCCTCAAGTTATGCATTCTGAATAACTTAAGTCATAACATGTTATTTACTTACTTATTGAAGCCTCACTATCACCTAGTTATTATTTATGAGACTTGGTAACTAAGGTATCTGTCTCACGTACTGATATCTGTCTCTATCTGTCATAATAGTAGACAGAAGCCCCCCGTCACAACCTGGGTTTAAGTACCGTCAAACTTGGATATTTCCCTCAGCTAGATAACATTCTTCTCCGTCAAGCAAGAGAGTTTGGAGACTCATTATGTAAATTACAGGTAAAGATTCTTAAGTGGTGTTACCTCGTGGCCATACTTGACGCCGAGGACACACACACACACACACACACACACACACACACACACACACACACACACACACACACACTGGGGGACGAAAACTCTTACCCCTTTTAAGTTTGATTTAGACCAGATCCCTCCTCCCCCCCTTCACCTCCTGATTGAGATAGTAGAGACGATGGTGAGGGAAATGGAAAGTAAGTCATCACACATAAGTCATCATACATAAGTCATCACACATAAGTCATCACACATAAGTCATCATACATAAGTCATCACACATAAGTCATCATACATAAGTCATCATACATAAGTCATCATACATAAGGCATCATACATAAGTCATCATACATAAGTCATCACACATAAGTCATCACACATAAGTCATCATACATAAGTCATCACACATAAGTCATCATACATACCTTAAATCAATATACAAACCCTAAGTCATCTCACGTTCTTACCAGCCAGGAAATATATCACAAACTTCAACACTAAAGCCTTCAACATGAACCTTTTCCTCCCTCCAACTTGTGATCAAAACTGGAGCATTTTATCCTAAGTTCAAGTCTGAGGAGTAAAGGGGATGGAGCGAGTGAGTTTCAATACTCTTTTAATAGCTATTTGGTTAGGTTAGGTTAGGTTAGGTTGGGTTAGGTTAGGTTGGTGTTAGGTTAGATTAGGTGGTATAGGGAAAAGTTCTATTCCTAAGGTGTTAAAGGGTTTAGGAGACTTTCTATTGATCTGGTGAAGAAATTTACTCTGAGAACGATGGTGAAACTAAACTCCTTCACTATCACCATTACGAGGGAAGAATGGTGAGTGAGGATAAACTTAAGACTGACAGGAAGGTTTAAGTTGTCTCAAGGCGTCAAGAACAATAACCTCAAAGTTCTCCGAATATCAACAGAGAGTCTCAACAGAAAGCGACACACTTAACCTCCCTCTCACTGCATCATAACGTCGACAGAAAGACTTAAAAAAGGTTACAGGAGCCAATTAGAGAAGTACTCGAGAGGGGAATGATGGCTGTAACCTCGTCCACCTCCTGAGGGTAGGAACTGCCTGATGGAGGAGGATCTTGTTAGGAGCTACGAGGCTACATGAGACTTGGACACATCTTGAGAGAGAGAGAGAGAGAGAGAGAGAGAGAGAGAGAGAGAGAGAGAGTGATCGGGGCAGGAGGCCAGCTAAAGGTATCATTGCCACCTGATATACCGTATTGTTATCGTCTCCTCACCTCCCACGTCTTACTCGTCTGGGTGTAACGATATAATATAACTGACTGAAGACGATAAATAGTAAGAGAAAATAGACGATAGAAGATAGATAAAAGAGAATTCTATCTAAAAATGAAGGAAGTAAGAAAGAGCAATAAAAATAACGAAAACTAATAAATTGACTGATGAAGAAGAACAAAGAAAGCGCGCGAAAGAGAAAAATAAAAGAAAATCGGCTCTATTGTGTTATTGGTAAGCGTGAATTATCAGTGTGGGAGCAACATTTTACGTATTTTTAGAAGGAGAAACAGGGAGAAAATATAAGAAAAACAAAACAAACCAATAAACAATAAAACTCTCGTTGGTAAAGAGAATAGGAATAAAACAGGAACTTATTATTGCACAGGTGTTTGGACTTTCAGGTAAATATACTAAAAGTTCCCGTCAAAACAAAAACAAGTTTATTTGCAGGTAAGAAATGCCAAGGGGGTTTGGTTATTTGTCTTCAAGGGGTAAAGACATCGTACTCAAGGGGTAAAGACATCGTATTCAAGGGGTAAAGACATCGTACTCAAGAGGTCAAGACATCACACTCAAAGGAATTAAGACATTATCAAAGTTATCAAAAAAAAATGGAAAACACAATACGAAAATTAACACTATACCATTTCAGTCCTTCAACATAAGAGTGATTTTCATTTTTCCACCACAATAATAATCACTTCACAAGGCAAATAAACCGTACGTCTTCTCGCTTAACATTTTAATTCCAGTTGACAGTGCAGCGCTTTCCTGGGATGACAAAAGCCAAATACAGAACACCTTCAGGGAGTTCCTAGCCAATTTCCAGGAGACTATAGCTGAGGTATTGGTGGCTCTCTTTCCCTGGAGGTCGGTGAGGGAGAGGGAGAGAAAGAGGAATAAATGATGATGGTGAGGAAGAGAGAGGGATGGGAAGAAGATGGAGGAAGAGAGAGGGATGGGAAGAAGATGGAGGAAGAGAGAGGGATGGGAAGAAGATGGAGGAAGAGAGAGGGATGGGAAGAAGGTGGAGGAGGAGAGGAAGTTGATGATAGAGAGGAAGAGGGGCGGATGGAAAGAAGGTGAGGAAGAGGAATAGGGATGGGAAGAAGGTGGAGGAGAGGAAGAGAGTTGGAAAGAAGGTGGAAGAGGATGGATGTGTAGGGACGAAAAGAGAGAGAGAGTCAAACTTTAGCTATGCAGTTTATAACGTTGGTAAACATACAGACAGATAAACATTGGTAAACAGAAAGACAAACAGACAGCAGTAAACAGTGTGAGAGTTAAAAAGTAAAATGTGTTGGTTGCAAATTATATTAAGGGGAGGAGAGAGCGTGGGCCAAGACGTGTACTGACTGACGCTGACAAATAATGCTCCTACTTTTGCCTCCTCTTGAAAACAACAATTCCCACAAGGACAAATTTTATCTCCCTAATAGGATTGAGTGTGTGTGTGTGTGAGAGAGAGAGCCGTAACTTGATTTTTCTTATCTTCAGGTATTACTAGCTCAGACAAGGACAAATTCAGAGCTAACCATGGAAGAGAGTAAGCCCAATATAATATTCTATCTTGTTGGTACGGACCCCCCCCCCCATCTGACCTGAAAGACTTATAAATAAACGGAATAAAAACTGTCAAAAGAATCCCATTAAGACTAATTGAAGGTAAAAGAGCAATCAAAATTTTAGAAATAATCACAATATCAAGACACAAACAATTCAGAGAGTGTCATCAAGATTGGCAGGTCCCAGAGTTCTAACTATCCCTTCAGAAGTATCAAGTCCCTGGGAGTTTGAGGGAGAGGTATAAATCCTACTGAAGGATATTAAGAGGTAGGTAACGTGAGGGCATCGCTAGTTGAATCTCTTACTGTAATTGAAAGCTTAAGAGGAGATGAATGAGCTATACTTCAGTTCACTCTTTTCATTATTTTCTCCTCAAAATGGATCCTTGATGTTATTGATGGAGGGAGATAGTTTGTGGTTATTGTCTGGGAGGGAGGGAGGGAGGGAGGGAGGGAGGGGTAGGGGAGGGAAGGAGGGAAGGAGGGAGGGAGGGAGGGAGGAAGGAAGGGGATTATAGTTCGAGTGAGTAATGGTTGTATAGAGTATTGAGTACTAGTAGCCATTGAGTACTAGTAGCCATTGAGTACTAGTAGCCACTGAGCACTAATACCCGTTAAACATTAGTAACCACAGAGTACAAGTAGCCATTGAGTACCATCCATTGAGTACCAATATCAAGTAAGCACCAGCAACCTTATAACAACTGCAACCATTGAGTACCAGTAACTATTAGGTACCGGTAACCATTAATCACCAGTAAACATTAAGCACCAGTAGGCATGAGTAGCACCACTAGTCTAAGCACGACTAAAATACATCAAACAAACCCACTGGGACAAACTCAACACGGAGAAGATTGTCTCATACAAGCCTGAGAGAACATCAAATGACTAAGAGAGAGTTCATTTGGGGGCAGTGAGTGTTCTTTGTGCTGGGGACTTTCTTCTGGCCATCCCAAACTCCTCGTTAGACACTCACCTTGATCTCATGGCCCTCAGTGTTGGTATCGCTTATGGCTCCTGTCCATACTGTTTACTGATGTATCATTCTCAACGAGGGTGGGGGAGAGCAGTTTAGTACTCTGAAGACGTGACAACAAGCGCCCAGACTGAATCACGCTGGATAGTAAACAACTGGTGTAGAACATATGCTTCCACCTTGGCACCTTCTTATCATCCCCAAGAGTGTAACTGGAGTGGGGAGGAGTGGCGGGGGGCAGCAAGTTGAAGGGCAAACCTGAAGGAAGCAAAGTACAGGAACCTGAACTATGAATGTTGCGTTGTCCCAATAAGATCAGACACTCTGGGAGACTGAGACACCAAGGCCCTGAAGTTCCTGAATGAGTTGGGTTCCAGTGTCGAGTTACTTGTTCCAGCTCCTCGGTATAGTGTTCCAGAGAGGGAATGTTTGTTGCATACTAACATCTCGTCCCTTACCAGAAGGAGCTCGAGGAAGAGATGTGGCAGAGCGTTATGTAAATAAAAATATTAAAAAAAACTGTGTAAATTAATTAAAAGAAAATAAGAAGTTGGAAAAGACAAATATCTATTCAGACTTCAGCGAAAAAAATCCTAATTTCCCCTGGGCAATCCTTATTCCCTTCACCGCGGCAGAGGGCCTCCTAAACACAACCAACCAGAGCTGGTACTAATTAACCCACACAGACCAGACGTGTTCCATACCAACCCGTCCCACCATCTGTGTGTCCCTCCCAGTGCTGTTCCACGCTGGCAACTGTTAACTTAATTGTAACAAGAAGGAAGGAGGAAGAGGAGGAGGTAGAGGAGGAGGAAGAGGAGGAGGAGGAAGAGGGGAGGAAGAGGAGGAGAAATAAAAAGATAAAAGGATGGAAAATCTTAAGTGTTTATCTCTGTCAACATGTTGCTGACTCGACTGTAGTATTGAGGTAAGACAAAGTGGAAGTCGTTCTTAGTGTTTCTTCTACACCACCGACCTGCTGACTCCTTTATTGGTATTTATTAAGAGATTCTCCACTGGGTCAGAAAACTGATCTCTTAGAAACTGTAAAGATGGTTTTTATTGTAACACACACACACACACACACACACACACACACACACACACACACACACACACACACACTACCTTCCAACCACAACAAAATGAACCAAGGAGAAACTTTTAATGACCATCTTAAGGCGAATAACACTGGCTAACGAGAAATCAACAGCCGACTTAAGCCAACCAGAGAGGACAATATTGAACTACTGTAACTCGTAATACGGGAGATCATATCATAGGAATTACTATTTTATTCACTATGTGGCGTTGGTTCATGATGGAAGGTGTAGGTGAAGGGGATGTTATTGATGATGGAGATAGAGAAAGAGAAGATAATAAAGGAGAGATAAAGGAGGGAAGACTAGTGTATTGAGTCGTATTTGGTGGTGGTTGGTGGATAGAGAGAGAGAGAGAGAGAGAGAGAGAGGTTAAAATAATAAGAGGAAGAAGAGGGGACCGGAGGAAGTAGGAAGGGAGGTTAGAAAATAAGAGAAAATAGGAAAGGGGAGAGAAGAGAAGGGGAGAGAAGACAAGAAGAGAAAGATTACCAACCCTAGTTTGTGAAGGAGATGAGAAAGAGGGAATAAGTAGCAGACGAGAGAGAGAGAGAGAGATATATATTGATATAGTTCAGAATGAGAAGAGAGAAGATAGGGGGAACTAAATAACAATAAATAAATAAATAAATAAACAGGAAGAATTCATCGAATCCCTACTATATTTACCGTGTCCTTATCAATAAAAAACAAACATTACAAACATATTTTTAAAACCCTTATCAATTAACGAAGGGGAATGACATAACAACCTGACCGCTATAATACGTATGGATAACGCTACGACTCTATATCTTGCCACGAGTAAAAGTTTGTTCGTGTAAAAGGGATACACTTCACTAATGGATCTTTTGTATGTGTTTGTATGTGAAGTTTGTTTTGGTTAACTGTATTAGAAACGTCAGGGCTTTATTACTCTTGGGGATGACTTGACAAACATATGTATTTTAGGGGTTCTTTGAGTGAGACGTGTGTGTGTGTGTGTGTTTAAGTAGACTGAGAGAGAGAGATAGCTGTACACACGCAATTACAGACAAAATAAGAAAGGAGAAACACACACACACGCACGCACACACACACACACGCACACACACACACACACACACACACACACATACACAAGGGTACATCTGCCACAGTAATTGTTAGGAGAAAAAACAATTACTTTACTGGTCGTTTGTTGATACGATGACCGCCATTCACCTGTCTTCCCCCGTCTGTCTGTCTGTCACACTAAGCATAAAAGCTTCCACTGCCACCACTGTACCTCGATAAAGACAGATATTTCCCCTGCCAGGTAAAAATATATATTACAAACCTTTAAAATATTCCAATAAAAATATTTTGGAATTCAGCGACAAACTTTTAATTATTATCGTGTTAAATATTATATTATTTAAGTGAAGATAAAAATAATAAATTTTTATTTTATTTTGTATTTGTGATTAATATTCGAGGATCCCAGTGAGAAGAACGATATGTTTCAGAATGTTTCGTGTTGTGGTAAAGAATAATTCACATAAACACTTCAATTAGTTGTTTTGGTTATAGTTTGTTGAATGTGATTTTGTGCCAGCCTTTACTGCATAATGAGAGTGAGAGAGAGAGAGAGAGAGAGAGAGAGAGAGAGAGAGAGAGAGAGAGAGAGAGAGCAATGTAATTTTGTTCGTCTCCTAAGTCAATCAGAATCTAAGACAGACACACACACACACACACACACACACACACACACACACACAAACACACACACACAGAAAAGGGAGAAGGTGAAGAGACAGGTAATTTAAAAAGATTCTCTAGGCTATTTACCTGAAGATTTAATGCAGGTTAATTACGGGTTTAATGAGGTAATCTAATGGCTTGTGAATCATGTTATCATGTTCTTTATCTTCTGTCTGTCTGTCTGTCTATCTGTCCTTCATTCTATTATCATCTTGTTCCTCTCTGTCTATCTGTTTTTGTCTGTCTGTCTCTCTGTCTGTCAGCCAGTCTCTTTATTTCCGTGTCTGTCTGATTGTCGTTCTGTCTCTCTGTCTGTCGTTCTGTCTCTTTATCTGTTTGTCTCCTTATCTCTGTCTGTCTGTCTCTGTCAATCTGTAAGTATCTCTGTCTCTTTGCCTGTCTTTCTCTCTCCCTCTCTCTCCACCACCTTATCATCATCTACTATTATATTGCCATTTATCCCACTCACCTCTACTCCCCACTTCCACCCCACTCACCTCTCCTCAATTATCCCTTCAATTTCCTCTTCTCCAGTCTTTCTATGCACTGTATTTATTGCTCTCTTTCCCTTCTCCCTTTTCCCTGTTTTCTGTTCATTATTTCTTTGGTTTTAGGTATTTTTTTTATTTTTTTTATTTCATCTTTATTTCATTCGTGTTTTATTGTTATTATTATTGTCTTGTTTATCATATTTATTCATGTTATTTCTTTTATTTTGATTATTCCTGTTCTATAGTTCATATAGTGTAATTTTATAAGGTTATTCTTTTAACAGACAGACAGACAGACAGACAGACAGACTAACTGTAGGTAGATATAATCAATTATTTTACGTGTCGCTTGTTGATAATGTGACCGTCAATCACCTGTCTTTCACTGTCTGTCTATCAGCCTTCACTCTTCTCTCTCACTCTCATTCTATATATATTGAAGATTCTCTCTCCCTCTCTTCGTATCTCTACATCTCTCTCTCTTTTATCTCTGTCTCATCCTCTCTAACCTGACCTAACACAATTATTCTCCCTAACTCATGGAAAGACGAATTTGAAGAGACAGTAGAAAGAATGAGGACTATTTTATATTTTTTCTCTCTCTTTTTCTTTCTCTATACATAATCTCCCTCTTCTCCCTCTCTCTCTCTCTTTCTTTCTATACAGCATACCTCTTTCTCTCTATTCCTCTCTCTTTCTCTTTATATATCCCTTTCTCTTTCTCTCTTTTACATCCCACTCTCTTTCTCCCTCTTTCTTTTACAATATCCCTCTCTCTCCTTCTCTCTCTCTCTCTCTCCTCTTTCCCTCACTTTCTCTCGTGGCTTTCTGTTTGTGTTTGCTCACCTCGTCCTTGCTTCCCTCTGAGGTAAATGATGAAAATATCCTCATATATAATTAATAATGTTCAGAGGATCAAAGGTGAGCCAAGTCTGGTGCTGGTGAGAGACGCAAGGTAATTCTGAAGCTAAACTTATCCAAACTTAACCTAACCTAACTTAACCTAAACTAATCTAACTTAACCTAATCTAAACAAATTTAACCCAACCTAATCTAACCTGATCTAACTTATCATAACCTAATTTAACCTAAACTAACCTAACCTAACCAAACGCACCCTAGTCTAACTTACTCGAATTTAAGTCACTTAAACCTAATAAAACTAAATCTATCTTAATCTAACCTAACTTCACCTAACTTAAAACCAACATTAATTTAACCTGACCTAAACACACTTTCATCAGTCTAAACTTTGGTGGGTAAGTTTATGGACGAAAAAAAGTTGAACGTCCCTTACAAAGTCTTTAATTATCCATTATGGCTAATCTTGCTTAATCTCTCACAGATTTATTGAGGGGAATTTTTACCTGTAAGAGAGTAAGATACGGGAACCAGTTACAAACCTTCACACAGACCCAATTGACTCGACTCTCATTATACGGACTTTGGAGATTCTATTCTTATATTATTACCCAAGTGCATGGCTTTAATTAGTAAACTCCTCGGTTATAACGATACTGTATAACGAAATTCGGTTATAACGGACACTATATAACATAATTCGGTTATAACGGACACTTATAACATAATTCGGTTATAACGGACACTATATAACATAATTCGGTTAAAACGGACACTATATAACATAATTCGGTTAAAACGGACAACCCATCAATCGAGTTTATGAGGGTTTAAGATTTAGATGGATGAGTATGATAGTGGCAGTCTTACACACACACACACACACACACACACACACACACACACACACACACACACACACACACACATCATTTTCCTCGTCCTGAGAACATTATGACACTGTGCCTCGTTTACTTACCTACCAAGACTTCATTTGCTAAAAGCTTTTTGGGGGGGGGGGGAACTCATTTAATAGTTAAGAAAATACTGACAAAGCCTCTTAAGAACTCAACTCACTTCTTTATCATGTTATTACGGTGGTGAATCTCAAGCTCAGTGGCGTCTTGATCCATACTGACTTAACTGGCTTTATGCTCTCAACATTTGGTCTTTTGATGCTGGAATTACTCCCTGACGGTGAGAGAGAGAGAGAGAGAGAGAGAGAGAGAGAGAGAGAGAGAGAGAGAGAGAGAGATCGTCGTAAAAGGCAGATTAACAGACAGACGGAAGAAATAGCCAGAGAAAAACAGATAAAATGAAAACAAAAGCCGAGCGAATCAGTCAATACAACCCAGAAGACTCAAATAATAAACAAAACAAAAAAACATAATAAAAACTAAACACATACAGGTAGTAGAATTAACACCTGTAAATTTTTAAGTGGTAACTGTCAATTAACGGAGAGCACAGGTACGTCACTGCCCAGGTAAGTCATACAATCACTTTTATTGGAAAATATATTTATATCATCATACAAATACGGACATTAGGACATTAGTATACAAGGTGTATTTTATGTATTTTACTGTATAGCCGCTTCTACTCACCATAAACTTGTGTATGATGCATCACTAATTTATCCACTTTCTCTCGGTAAACTATGGTTAATGAGGAGATTCTTATATACAGGTAAGATAGACAGGTGAGAGGAGTCAGGTTGTTATTGTTAGATCTCCGTGTTGACTCTAATGATCTCGGTTTTAAGAATCTATTTTTCTCGTGAATGAAACGTGTTACGAGTAATCTGTCATATGAAGCAATTTGTAAAAAGCCTGTGAATATCGTTTGTGTTATGAAATATTACAGGAATGACAAGTGATATGATGTTCAAATCGATTGTGATTTTTTCTTCGGGATAAATATTAAACCATGTGAGTTAGTTTAGGTTAGGTTATGATAGATTGGTTAGGTTAATGCAGGTAAGGTTAGGTTAGGTTAGGTTATGATAGATTGGTTAGGTTAATGCAGGTAAGGTTAGGTTAGGTTAGGTTATGATAGATTGGTCAGGTTAATGCAGGTAAGGTTAGGTTAGGTTAGGTTATGATAGATTGGTCAGGTTAATGCAGGTAAGGTTAGGTTAGGTTAGGTTATGATAGATTGGTCAGGTTAATGCAGGTAAGGTTAGGTTAGGCTAGGTTATGATATATTGGTCAGGTTAATGCAGGTAAGGTTAGGTTAGTTTTGGTGTTAAGATTAATCGCATTACCACAAATCATAGTTGAATGATTTAATCTATCGTAACTTAACACAGTCTTACGTAATCTAACATAACCACACCACACCACACCACACCACACCATACCACCATACATGTAATATTTTAGGAAACCGGACATTACCTAAGGCATTTTTACAAATTGCCGGCAACATATATATACAATATGGAACCTTTTCCCGAGGACTTTACAAATTTCCTGCAGTATATTAGCGAATTCTAAGGACGAAAATATTACGACGAGTAAAACGAAACGAATAACCAATAATCACCTTGTGTCCCCTGATGCTCGACTAAAGCGTTCACCATAACAATTATTTTCTCTTCGTTTGAGAACATAAGAAGGCAACATTGATGTTGAACCAACCATCAACACTCGCCCCCGGCACCAGTAAGTAACTCACCCAGATGGACATACAGTATAGCAGTCGCTCTTTATTTCAATATTTACATCACCAACTTGATACTGAAGAAATCGCTACCGCTACACATTAGTCACCCACTGTACTGCTGAGGTCGCCCCTGTGTCAGCTTAACCCATGACATGATCCTACTCAGGTCTCCGTGTTCTCTCGATCTATGCTGTAACGCTATTAATGCCGCTAGTGTATCACGGAGAAAGACACACTGTTCATTAATTCTTTTCCCAGGAGGGTCTCAGGCAGGTAACCACAAGCTACAAACAACACTACTAACAAGAAGAAATGTTACTTATAGTCTGTTAAGAAATTCAGATCCTCGATGAATATCACGGATCACCTGGAGTGCCTAAACGGTGATAAGTGCCACGAGGGAGGACAGAAGAGCCATGATGAGGTGGCACTGCACCTCGTTGGCGCTGGCCTTTTGCATGGCCGCCGGAGTCTCACCTGGGAAAAAAAATGTTGGTTTATTCTTCGATAACTTGGCTGTTTCTCGTATGTGTGTGTGTGTGTGTGTGTGTGTGTGTGTGTGTGTGTGTGTGTGTGTGTGTGTGTGTGTAATATGCAGTATATTTCATTTAACTATGAATAAATATGATTGTATACAAATGTTGTTCATATGACATAGATGAATTACCCGTGTGACTGAATGACTTAACTGTGACTTAATGACTTTCCTGTATAACGTAACGACTAACTTAGTGACTTACCGGTAATAATATGAAGAGAGACAGAAGCAGGGCGGGCATTGGAGGGCATGCAGGTGTAGTTACCGCTGTCACCTTTAGTCACCTGTGAGATCCTTAACGCACTCTGTTCAGGACCGTTCACCACCGTTATCTGTAGGGAGAACCTCTGTTTACTTCCTCGTCAGTCCATTTATCTACCTTCCTCACCTACCTTTCCTCCTCCCTACCCGGTACATAATATTCCTGCCAACGTAATCTACTCCATCGGGTTTCTGGTAAAAGTTCTCTTCACTCCAATGGTCATATTTGTCTTTCAAGTGTTGTATTTCTCTTATTTACTCATATTTGTTATGTTGTGACGCTGGAACTAATAGTTAAAGTCGCTGTCATAGTTTTGGGGGTGGGATCATGGTCTCTGTGGTTGGGTGTGAGTTGTAAATAATGGTTACTCTAAGAACCCTGATGAACAACCATGTCAACAGTCACTTACCCGGGCGTTGTCGTCGTAGTTGACCATGTGGTGGGCGTGGTACCAGAAGATGTAGGTGGGCGGCTCCGTGAAGTGTTTGAGGGTGCAGGTAAGCTGGACGGAGCTGCCACTTTGGACATATATCTCAGACCCGCCCACGATCTCCGCCACGGCCGCTGATGACAACAAACACATATATACTGAGAGATGTTTAACTACCTACCACATATTATCAACCAAGGTATAACATGTCCTGTGAAACCTCCCTTTAACGGACTTATGAGTTGACAGGTCGTTATTTCGAGGTACTTTGGATGTGAAACCTCCATTTAACGGGCAGCAAATTACAACAAAACTCAACACAATGTTCCAGAAACTTGGTGTTATTCCTGGAACTTTATAATTACCTTCTGGAATTCTGGAACATTATCATCAGCTTCTGGAACCTTATTATCAGCTCGGATCATTACTCCCAATGACTGGAACCTTATCATCACATTTTGGACTCAACTGTGTACTTATGTTAGTGACTCACCGATGATATTAAGCGAGGTGAAGACGCCTATGGGTGGGTGGGCTGACAGCTGACACTCGTAGACCCCAGCGTCATGCAGTTGGGCGTAGTGCAAGTGTAGGGTCCAGTCCTGAGCACGCACACACACACACACACACACACATACACATACACACACACACACACACACACACACACACACAGAAGGAAAAATGGAAAAGAATCAATAAAACACATAAATTGATAATAAAATGTAAAATAGTTTAACCATTAGAAAATTTCAATCATCACTCAAATTTTGCTTACAAAATAATCTGATGACCTTTGACCTCTTGACCGATAGTAAATAGGTCATGAAAAAAACATCCAGCCGTAGACATTGACCCCGTGAATATCTTTGTGTAAATACTTCGTCGATATCTTATCTGGGTTACCTGCACTTACCTGGGTGTGGTCAGAGTGGGTCACCTGGAAGCGCTCGTCGTTGGAGTAGATTTTGTCACCTACGGTAATTAGGTGATGGTCCTTCCGCCTGATCCAAGACACCTGTCGACACATAACGTAATAATCACCTCACTACCTTAATTAATACTCAGGTGAACCCATTAATATATATACATGATAACCTTAATAATGTGATAAATGTCAAGTATTATGAACTGAAGGAAAGACAGGCAGACAGACAGAGAGACAGACAAATAGACAGACAGACAGACAGAAAGACAGACAGATAGAGACAACAGCTTATACCCCATTACTCATTTTTTCCCAACGAATAATAAGTTTATTGGTTATATTTCTCTCAACTGACCTTAAACATAGCTGACCTTAAACATAGCTGACCTTAAACATAGCTGACCTTAAACATAGCTGACCTTAAACATAGCTGACCTTAAACACAACTGACCTTAAACATAGCTGACCTTAAACATAGCTGACCTTAAACATAGCTGACCTTAAACATAGCTGACCCTAAGCACAGCTGACCTTAAACATATCTGACCTTAAAAATAGCTGACCTTAAACACAACTGACCTTAAACATAACTGACCTTAAACATAGCTTACCTAAACCATAGCTGACCTTAAACACAACTATCCTTAAACATAGCTGACCTTAAACATAACTGACCTGTAACACTACAATTCGAAAAAAAATATCAAACAATTATATTCAGGTCTACATATGAGGCCAACACCAGCTTTTAGTTTTATGAGCCAGAGTCTATTAACCTGGGCTTTTTAATTAACTTGTGTCACCTGGTATCGAAATATTTACCCAAATATTTTCGTTGTTTAGAAGTAAATCTATTGATGACTTTTAACTCTTAATTGAATGAGTATTAAAGTTTTTCTTAAATCTGATTGATGAAAATTGGTTATTACAAGTGTGTGTGTGTGTGTGTGTGTGTGTGTGTGTGTGTGTGTGTGTGATGGTTGGCTCACTAGGCAAAGAGATCAATCACTCACGGCTTCAACAGTGACTGGCTCAATAACTCACACGAGGTAACTGACTCAAGAACCCCATTCAACATTAGGTAGGTGACTCAATAACTCACACCAGAGACTAAATAACTCCCAATAACTCACATCAGAGACTAAATAACTCCCCAATAACACACACCAGCGTCTAAATAACTCCCAATAACTCACATCAGAGACTAAATAACTCCCAATAACTCACACCAGAGACTAAATAACTTCCCAATAACACACACCAGCGTCTAAATAACTCCCAATAACTCACATCAGAGACTAAATAACTCCCCAATAACACACACACCAGCGTCTAAATAACTCCCAATAACTCACATCAGAGACTAAATAACTTCCTAATAACACACAGCGTTTCAAATAACTCCCAATAACTCACGCCAGTTCAAATAACTCCCAATAACTCACATCAGAGACTAAATAACTCCCAATAACTCACACCAGAGACTAAATAACTTCCCAATAACACACACCAGTAAATAACTCCCACACACACCAGAAATAACTCCCAATAACTCACACCAGAGACTAAATAACTCCCAATAACTCACATCAGAGACTAAATAACTCCCCAATAACACACACCAGCGTCTAAATAACTCCCAATAACTCACATCAGAGACTAAATAACTCCCAATAACTCACACCAGAGACTAAATAACTTCCCAATAACACACACCAGCGTCTAAATAACTCCCAATAACTCACATCAGAGACTAAATAACTCCCCAATAACACACACACCAGCGTCTAAATAACTCACCGTTTCATGCTCGGCCACATCAAACACCTGACAGCGAAGAGCGGCGGTGGTGCCAAGCTGGACGTTGATCACGGTGTTATTACCCGTCATGAAGTAAGCATTGGTGTCCCTTACCGGTGCCTCCTCCTCGTATTCCCCCAGCAGTAGGTGAGTCTCCGGCGTCCACACTCCTGAAGCTATACACCGGGAGAGGTAGGATTTAGTGATACAGTTACCACACCAGGTGATTATATTAAACCCTATTGTATTTCCGTCAAGTAAAGCCTATTGTATTCCTGTCAATAACTGAAGCCTTTTGTATTTCCGTCAAGTAAAGCCTATTGTATTCCTGTTAATAACTGAAGCCTTTTGTACTCCTGTCAAAACTAAAACATATTGTATTTCTGTCAACTAA
This sequence comes from Homarus americanus, assembly GCF_018991925.1. Taxonomy (NCBI): domain Eukaryota; kingdom Metazoa; phylum Arthropoda; class Malacostraca; order Decapoda; family Nephropidae; genus Homarus; species Homarus americanus. Next base: position 7,666,785 of record NW_024749657.1, read on the forward strand.
ACCCTATTGTATTTCCGTCAACAACTAAAGTCATTTCTGTCAATAGCTAAACCCTATTGTATTCCTATTAATAATAAAAGCCTATTGTATTTCCGTCAATACACGAGAGACATGAAAACTACAAAGCAAACATCATTCTAATCAGTCGAGTGATTATGATCCTTCACATCACACACGCTGCATCAAGCTTTTGTCCACAACCACCTCTAAATGTACATTAATCTAGTCCTGTTTCTATCTCCTTCTCTATTTACCTCCTATGATATATTTTTAATCATTTACAAAGTATTATTTTGAAAGTTATAGTGAAATCTCCTTCTATCGGACATATATGGTGAGATAAGTCCGCTAAAACCGAGAATCCGTTAAATGGAAGTTTTTTTTTGTACCGGAGTTATGAAGAAAGGCAAACACATCGCCTAAATTCTTATTCTAAAAGACGAAGTCATTATTTCTTCCCAAGTTTAGATGCGAGAGAAGAAAATATTACCGTAATTTTGACACCGTTTTGCCCCGGTTATTTTGTGTAGTTTCTTTACAACGAAGCGAGAAAAAAATTGCAGCGTAAAATTCATGAAAATTTAGGAAAAGCTGAGACGATGTAATTTAAGTCATGATATATATATGTTACAGGAAACTTATTATGTAAATGTGTTAGTTTAGATGGTAATTTCAGTCTTTCTATCTTTCTTTTTTTTAGATTTATTTCATTATCCTTTCATTTATCTCAATTCTATTCTATGTCAGTGTTAAATTATACCATAGTTGTCTTTGTTTTTCTTCTTATTATGTATTTTCTCGTTTAGTTTCGCTTTTCTGCTGTTTCTCATTTGCCTTGTATTCGATTACACATCTCCCTCTCGTGTTTGCATCTTACCCCATTCATTCATCTCCCCTATCTCCTCCTTTTTTATCACTGTCTCCTAACCTAATGAGTTAATTTCCTCCTCTTTAGTTATTTTTTTTTCATTGGCTAATTGGTCCATCCACTTGAGGTGAATCTATCCCGTCCTGGTCTGTCTGTCTGTCTGGCTGTCTGTCTCGCTCTTTCTGACATTCATTGCCCCATCCTACAGGTCTGTCTGCCTCGCTCTCATTCATTACCCCAAACGAGTTACTACGCTATAAAACAAACTCACTACACACTTACAGGAATAATCTCTGCACACTTAAAAACATGACATTTAAAAGCATCAAGTGAGACCCCTCTCATTAAAACAAGATTACTCCACTACGTCTCAAACAACTCTATTTAAGTTTTTTTTTTTTACACCATTAAGTTTACGACCATTAATTTACTCACAAGATACTCTAACATCTTCAACCAATTACACATTTAACGTGGCAGTGAGAGCTGGATAACACGGACGAAGAATATAGAACCATTGGAGGTAATTATACTGACACTCCTTTGAGATTCTAGATGTATTAACAGCATAAATACAAGTAAAACCTCACGTATGCAGGTACTGATTGAGATAGAGATGCAGGTAAAGGTACAATTAATTAAGGATACAATTACAGGTAAGAGTACAGAAAGAAGCACAGGAATGGATACGACTGAGAGAGAGAGAGAGAGAGAGAGAGAGAGAGAGAGAGAGGAGAGAGAGAGAGAGAGAGAGAGAGAGAGAGAGAGAGAGAGAGAGAGGAGAGACTCACCCATGTTATACCCAGACCTGGAGATGTCATCAGTCGGGGTCATCCTCCCAGGCCAATCAGTTCTGTTTCTGCCGTCTCTCTGTGGACACACCAGAGACTGTGGGTGCTGAGGTGAGGTGAGGACGAGAGGTGAGGGATGAGAGTGAGGGATGCGAGAGGTAAAATGAGAGGTGAGGGGGTGAGAGATGAGAGGTGAGAGATGAGAGGTGAGAGATGAGAGGTGAGGGATGAGAGGTGAGGGATGAGAGGTAAGAGATGAGAGGTGAGAGATGAGAGGTGAGAGATGAGAGGTGAGGGATGAGAGGTGAGGGATGAGAGGTAAGAGATGAGAGGTGAGAGATGAGAGGTGAGGGATGAGAGGGAAGAGATGAGGGGAGGTGAAGGATGAGAGGGGAGGTGAGGGATGAGAAGTGGAGGATGAGAGAGGTAAAATGAGGTGAGGGTGAGAGGTGATGGATGAGGTGTATGATTTACGTGGAAAGGTGAAGGCATGGTGTGTGTGTGTGTGTGTGTGTGTGTGTGTGTGTGTGTGTGTGTGTGTGTGTGTGTGTGTGTGTGTGTGAGATTATCTCCTCTCCCTTCCTCTCCCTTCCCCCATCTCCCTCCCTCTAATCTCCCTACTTTTCCTTTAAATTAAAAAAACTTAAATTAGGGCCCAACTCAAAACACATTTCAAGTTCCTGCCAGAGTCTAATGTTCGTAGCATAAAGGCGCCAGTGCCGGCAACAGGCAGGCGAACGTTCGTCTGGCGTTACTGTGTTGGTAGGGAGATAAATGATAATGGCGGTGACATGAGATATTATAGTTATTATCACACACACACACACACACACACACACACACACACACACACACACCATTTTTTACACCGCAATATTTTTTACTCTGAAACCCAAAACGCAGTTGGATAAAGAGAAAGATGTGAAGGATTTTTATTTTGTGAAAAGAGAAGTTACGTTCCATATATCGTAGTACAGAATATCTCTATTTTACGACACTGCAAAAAAAAAAGGTAAAATTTCTTATATTTATATTAATATATCAATTTTGTTATGACAGATGAACTAGAAGGTAAGAAATAGTAGACTATGGCGTTATATTTCACATGATGACCATAAACCTACCCTAACCTAACCTAACCTACCCTAACCTAACCTGGACCTACCCTAACCTACTCTAACCCGACCTACCACCAACCTAACCTGACCCACCCTAACCCAACCTGACCCACCCTAACCTAACCTGACCCACCCTAACCCAACCTGACCCTACTCCTAACCCAACTCTAATGCAACCTGACCTACCCTAACCCAACCTGACCTACCCTAACCCGACCTCCACCCAACCCAACTCCTGACCTACCCTAACCCAACCTGACCCACCCTAACCTAACCTACCCTACCCTAACCTAACCTGACCTACTCTAACCTGACCTACCCTAACCTAACCTGACCTACCCTAACCTAACCTGACCTACCCTAACCTACCCTAACCTGACCTACCCTAACCTACCCTAACCTAACCTACCCTAACCTGACCCAAAATATGTACTATATACCACGTGCAGTCCTTCACCTTCTCGAGTTATACTGCAGATATACTGAATATCTTGTAGACATATACACTGTAGATATACTGAATATCCTGCAGACATACACACTACACATATACATGATACATACAGTATTTCAATCTATCATTTGCTGAACCAGACGAAACCAAATCCATGCAGGTAATTTATATACTTTTAAAAATACAATAAAAATATATAAATTCCTTTCTAGAGTGTCAATTAAACTAAGCCAAGAGAAAAAAAAGTTGCAAAATATATTCACCAAATTATATAAGATGGTGATTTTGAGGCCATTGGTATGCTCGTCATTTATTACGTCTCACTCATCCGTCACCTGTCATCCGTCACCTCTCATCCCTTACCTCTCACCCTTACCTCTCATCCGTCACCTCTCATCCGTCACCTCTCATCCCTTACCTCTCATCCCTTACCCCTCACCTCTCATCCCTTACCCCTCACCTCTCATCCCTTACCACTCACCTCTCACCTCTCACCTCTCACCCCTCATCTCTCACCTCAAAAATACAAGACGTAGACGACTCCATAACCTGTAGTCTGAATCCCTCGAGCTTCAGAGGGATGAACTGAACACTACGGCAATCTTGAGGTTCTGGGCGTGTGTGTGTGTGTGTGTGTGTGTGTGTGTGTGTGTGTGTGTGAAGGAAGAGCACTGTAGACATTTGTTTCTGAATTTTAGTGTATGTGTATTTTTATTTCCTTAATTAATCTTGTATAAAATTCAATCATAACAACAACAATAACATTCCATCATAACAATCATAACAACAACAATAACACTCCATCATAACAACAATAACACTCCATCATAACAACAATAACTACTTTTAACATGGAGACGAAAAATGTTATCACTGACTCCATCCATTACAGTGAATAAAAGAAATCTAACAAGTCAAAGTGTAATATTCTACCTAATTTATACGCTCACTAATTTTTACCAAATAAAACAAATATCAGCATTGGCCAAGAACAAAAAAAAAAGAAGAAGAAATAATGTAAGCACTAATAATCTTTCATGGGAATAAAGTTAAGCAAGGAATCACTAAAGTTAAAATCCACCTAGTACAAAAAAAAAAAAAAATCTAAAATGAAGCATTACGAAATAAAAACAAAAATGAAGAAAAATGAAGAATTGGATGAAAAAAGTAGATGACTTTATCTTTGACGTGATAATAATAGTTAGGTTATTGTTTGTGTGTGTGTGTGTGTGTGTGTGTGTGTGTGTGTGTGTGTGTGTGTGTGTGTGTGTGTGTGTGTGTGTGTGTGTGTGTGTGTGTGTGTGTGTGTGTGTGTGTTTCTATCCTGTGATTTCTTGTTCGGTTGTCTCTCTCTCTGTCTCTCTCTCCTTGTTTCTCTCTCCTGCCTGTCTGTCTCTCTCGTAATAAATCAACTATATTGTAATAACCAGATCAGAGTGAGGCATAACTCTATCTTCCTCCAAACACACACACACACACACACACCTGAAAATTAATATACAAATATGTGGTCTCGAAAGAGTCTCGACCAAAAATCCGAGATCAAAGCTGTCTGAGAGAGAGAGAGAGCTCAATGTGTCCTACACTACACAAATATAATTTCCTAGCTACAGTTTCAGTCCCAGAATCAGATAAATCGGAAATATCCATCAATTACGTCACCAAACATTAAGGTATTATTTTCCTCTGTAACCTAACTACTTAACCCTAACTTAACCTAAACTAACCAACCACTTACCGCCTCAAGGAATTAAGAGGATTAAGTATGGATTATCTGTGGTAGTGGAGGTGTGGTGATGGTGTGGTGATGGTGTGGTGATGATGTGGTGATGGTGTGGTGGTGATGGTGTGGTAGTGCAGGTGTGGTGATGGTGTGGTGATGGTGTGGTGGTGATGGTGTGGTGATGGTGTGGTAGTGGAGGTGTAGTGATGGTGGTGTGGTGATGGTGTGGTGATGCTGGTGTGTGATGTGGTAAAGGGTATAGTTATTAATGGTGTGTATGTGTGTATTACTATGTGTGTGTGTGTATAATGTATATATGTGTGTGTATAGTGTGTATACGTGTGTGTATAGTGTGTATAGTGTGTATGTGTGTGTATAGTGTGTGTGTGGTGCTAGAATAATTGGTTATGTCCTAAACAGCGGCACAGTTGTTAATGTTTCTGTCAGTATGGGAACGCGTGTCTTTTATTTTCAGGCCTTTGCGTGTTGGAGGAAATATGTATGTATGTATGTATGTATGTATGTATGTATGTATGTATGTATGTATGTATGTATGTATGTATGTATGTATGGGTGTGTGCGTACATATGTTTGTAAATGTCTCTACAAATCTATATTATTTATATATGTCATTACCTGTGATATACTAATTAAAAAGGTAACAATTCTACATTATTAACTAACACGTGGGATACATTAAAGTACCATTTAAACGAGCCAGTGTGACATTATCTTGTGCCTATCAATGTGGCTATTTCGCTTTTAAAGTCTCATTCGTGGAGGAGGAGGATGTGAAAAATAAAGGAGGGGAAGGAGATACAGAAAAAATAGAGGTGGAAAAAATGAGGAATAGGGAGGAGAAAAAAGATAAATAAAAAGAAACGAGGGAGAGAAGAAACGAAAGGAGTAGGATAGAAAAATGGAGAGAGAGAGTCGAATATCTAAAAGCTGTTAATAAATGGACTTAAATAAAGCTTTTCAGTCACAATAGAAAAAAATACTTACAATTCTTTAACTCCTTGTGCAGGGATCCCCTCTGAGCTGAATAAAATCTTCTTGTTGGCCAAATAAAATATCTAAAAGTTGCGTCCCCGTAGTAAAGGTGTTAGTGGTGATAGTGTACTAATACCAAGTAATTTTAACAGTGGGTAATGGAGGAATTTTTTACTGACAAAGCTCAGAGAAGAGTTAACACGACACACACACACACACACACACACACACACACACACACACACGACACACACACACACACACACACACACACACACACACACACACACACACACACACTATTACTCACCTAGTATAAGGAAGAAGAGGATTAGCTTCCTTCGGTGGTCGTCCATGATGGTTACGACCACTGTGGTAGTAATAGAGACAGACGACGACCCACCCGACCCACTTTATCAACTCTAAAACAGGATTCAATGTTCTGTTTCGTCTTTTAAACTTCTGATGAATTGATCTTATGTAAACATGGTGATAATTATGGTGACCTGAGCATCATTCATCATTGGCTGTGTCACCTGTGGTTAGTCACTCACTCTCCTCACGTCACTGGAGGTAAATATCTGGTCACGAAAGATATTAAATGGTACTGATCAAATATTTCTAGGTAGTTATTTTGGGCAAGAGATGGCAGCCCCACAGGTCGTCTTCAAGGTGTTACAAACGCCAACTGTTAAATAGAGATTAATAAGTTATAAATCAAAGAGCTGTTAAATAAGCTGTTAAATAAGCTGTTAAATAAGTCTTAGTCTGACGTCAATCCGCCAGTACAAGTGATCAATTTCCTACCACATCATTTTTAACCAAGATATTAAGTATGAATTCCATATTATGAAGGATAAATTCTCAAACTAATTTACTGTAAGAAAATAAAACAGACTTTCTCTCTATAAGATAATAACCATTTTCAGGGATTTACTAAATTTATATCGACTTTTAGAAAAAAAACTTTGAAAACCAAATTGAAGACTTACAGGGCATTCAACCTATACCAGCTGCCGGCCACATGCTGCCATACCACTTCACTTGTGCCAACACTCCCCCACCACTCTACACGTGACCACTTTAAGATTCAGAGTGTTAGCTGGAGGACAGGAGCCACGCGCCACGCACCTCCTACCTCTTCCGAGTCGGCACACACACTGACGACTGACGACTCACCAGCAAACGCTACCGCCCCCCCCCCTCCTACAGCCTCCTTCTCTACCCCAGCCTACCTCTCTCCCCAGCCTCCCTCTCTACCCCAGCTTCCTCTCTACCCCAGCTCCCTCCTACCCCAGCCTCCTTCTCTACCCCAGCCTCCCTCTCTACCCCAGCCTCCCTCTCTACCCCAGCCTCCTCTACCCCAGCCTCCTTCTCTACCCCAGCATCTCTCTACCCCAGCCTCCCTCTATACCCCAGCCAATGGTAACACAAGCAGGCGTTAGGAACTTGAGTCTTGACACGTGTTTCGACCTACAGTCTTCACGTCAAGAATTAAGACCAACATCGCCGTGTTCCCCTCACTGCCACACTGCCGAAATTGGTTTTGTTGGTTAGCACAATGGGAGTTCTCACGCTTGCCGACTCTTTATTTGTCTGATAAGTAAATAAAGCGTACAAACAGACGCAATGTGGGTTATTTGACAACTAAAAGGTTCAGTATGTCATAAATATATCCAATAAACTTCATCAATTGTAAATAATAGTATGCAACGTGTAAATATGTAAATAAGGTTAACTCCTGAAGCATCGATAATACCACATAAGATTATAACTTATGATATATAGTATTTTTTCTATACATTTTGAGTTATATGTAAATTTGGACATATTTTGGGAATATCTACAAATGGAGAAAAACTCATATGTTTGTATTTATGTAAGGGTGTGTGTGTGTGTGTGTGTGTGTGTGTGTGTGTGTGTGTGTGTGTGTGTGTGTGTGTGTGTGAAATAGGAGAAAGAGAAGGGACAGGTGTACACAGGTAATCATGTGGGGTAGGTCGCTGTATACACTTCTTATTCTTTTGCACTATACCTAGAGAACGACTGATTGTCACTTAGTCTGTGGTAATAACAAGAGATTCACCTACAGTACTAAGCTACAATATAGCTACAGTATCTGTAGTTAATAACTGATGCACGAAGGTTACCATCGCCGGACACACCACTGTATAATACTTTATATTCAACAGGAGTTAAAATTAATAAAAACACCTCAACTGTTTTAAAATAATTGTCCTATTTTTTTTCGATTTAAATTTTGGGATTAAAAAACAAAAGCTCCCCAAAATTAACAAGCTTATGTTTTACCAAGTTTGTTGCAATAAATAAATAAATAAATAAATAAATAAATAAATAAATAAAGGTGATTAACACAGTATCCCTTAACCATTTTCTTTGACGATTTAGTCGATACAAGTAGAGGCTCACGCTAAGGTACTGAGACAGTCAAAGATTATCGTTACATTAATATACAGTATATATCGCGCTTAATAAGGGATAATCTTAGCGTTTTTACCATCACCATTATTACTATCATTATCACTACCCTCATCATCACCATCATCATCATTATCACTACCCTCATCACTTTCATCACACCTACTATCATCACCATCATCACTATCATCATCACTACACCGATCACCACTATAACCATTACCCTCATCACTATCATTACCACTATTACCATCCTCATCATCATCATCATCATCACTACCCCCATCAATTTCCTTACCAGCATCACCACTATTACCATCACCCTCATCACCATCATCACTATCATTATCACTACCCTCATCACCACTATTACCATCACCCTCATCACCATCATCACTATCATTATCACTACCCTCATCACCACTATTACCATCATCATCATCATCACCATCATCACTATCATTATCACTACCCTCATTACCTATTACCCATCACCCTCATCACCATCATCACTATCATTATCACCCTCATCCCACTATTACCATCACCATCATCACTATCATTATCACTACCCTCATCACCACTATTACCATACCATCATCACTATCATTATCACTACCTCATCACTATTACCATCACCCTCATCACCATCATCACTATCATTATCACTACCCTCATCACCACTATTACCATCATCATCATCATCATCACCATCATCACTATCATTATCACTACCCTCATTACCACTATTACCATCACCCTCATCACCATCATCACTATCATTATCACTACCCTCATCACCACTATTACCATCACCATCATCACTATCACTATCACTACCCTCATCACCACTATTACCATCATCATCATCATCATCATCATTATCATTACCCTCATCACCATCATCACTATCATTATCACTACCCTCATCACCACTATTACCATCATCATCATCACCATCATCACTATCATTAACTACCCTCATCACCACTATTACCATCATCCTCATCACCATCATCACTATCACTATCACTACCCTCATCACCACATTACCATCACCATCATCACAATCATTATCTACCTCATCACCACTATTACCATCACCCTCATCACCATCATCACTATCACTATCACTACCCTCATCACCACTATTACCATCACCATCATCACTCTCATTATCACTACCTCCATCACCACTATTACCATCACCATCATCACCTATCATTATCACCCTCATCACCACTATACCATCACCCTCCATCACCATCATCACTATATTATCACTACCCTCATCACCACTATTACCATCATCATCATCACCATCATCACTATCATTATCACTCTCTCATCACTACTATTACCATCATCATCATCACCATCATCACTATCATTATCCTACCCTCATCACCACTATTACCATCATCATCATCATCATCATCACCACATCACTACCCCATCACCACTATTACCATCATCATCATCACCATCATCACTAATATCACTACCCTCATCACCACTATTACTACATCATCATCATCATCATCACCATCACCACTACTAATCACCACCCCCCAATCACCCACTATCACTAATCACCCCATCACCATCACCATCAATATCACCACCCCATCACCACCATTACCAATCAATCACCAATCAATCACCATCACCATCAATATCACCAACTCATCACCACCATTACCACCATCACCATCACCAACTTCAATCACCACCATCACCAATCATCACCACATCAATCACTATCATTATCACTACCCTCATCACCACTATTACCATCACCATCATCATCATCATTATCACTACCCTCATCACCACTATTACCATCACCCTCATCACCATCATCACTATCATTATCACTACCCTCATCACCACTATTACCATCATCATCATCATCATCATCATCATCACTACCCTCATCACCACTATTACCATCATCATTATCATCACCATCATCACTATCATTATCACTACTCTCATCAAGCTCATCACCACTCTTACCACCACCTTCATCACTATCACAACTACAAACATCTTCACTACCTATAACCGTCAGAATCATACCTACAACTACAAATAACACCAATACAACATCGCTACAACATCACCAACGTCACCACAACAGTAAAATAAGTAGACCACCTCCATTAACCTCATCACCATCATCACCCTCATTCACCTCATCTCCACTATCACCATCAGTACAACATTATAACTACAACACTAAGAATACACAACAAATCCTACCACTAGTTACAACTTCTTACTACATTTTACAGTAGTGCGTAACAACATCACCTCACGGTATCAATCTCAAACTTCAAAGTAAAAATAATAACCATGGCTTTTCAGTATTATAATTCCTTATGGTGTACACTTAGGCCAGAAATGGTGCCCGGTGTAACTAAAACGTTGAAGTACTTAGGCTCAGGTACAAATGCCACGGTATATTTAGTTGAATATCAGGGGAAAGAAGCCGTGCTGAAACTAGGTCGGGAACCACAGCTTCAATCTGTGTTTTATCATGAAGAATAAGCCTTGAGATTTTTAAATGGTGCTGGTGGAGCTCCTGTGGTCTACTATTATTGCAGACAATGGCCAGCGATTGTTATGTCCTACTGCAGGTCAGAGACATTGGACAGATTTATGGAGAGAGACCGTGGGTTAAGTTTCTGGTTCCCCGTGTTTATTTCCCTCGCCAAGAACCTACAACAAATACATGGCCACGGAATGTCCCATAACGACGTCAAGGCGAATAATATAATCGTCGTGGAAAATCAAAGAAAATATTGGAAGAACGACATACAAGCCAATTTGATCGATTTTGGTTACTGGAGGAATTTAGGAGGTACTATCAAGTTCCCGAGTAGTTACTGCCATGAGGATTTCTCCTATTTTGCCCCTGAAACATTTCAAGGAAAACCAATCACTCCAGCTGGTGACGTTTATTCATTCGGATACATGATGAGAGATGTGTTCGGGTTTCTGATTCAAAGAGGCGTCATCTCCGACTACCCACCGTACTTCCTCAATCTCTGCCATAGTATGGTGACCTGGGATCCTTCACGGAGACCAAGCCTGGCGGAAGTTATCGATACTCTGGAGAAGATGTCCTGTGCATCCTCCACCAAGGTGTTTACAAGGTGGAAGGAAAAGGTCTATTATTTTTGGAACATAGCAAAAACTATAATTTTTCCTTCCACCCAAGTGTCCTTCCAAAAATGAAATCGTAAACTAATGTTCTAACTCTTATGGACCACACCGTACTTCCAGATGTCATGATGGGAAAAACATAGGATAAGAAGAGCCACTCCTCGAAGGATATAAAACACATTTCTTTAAACCATTTGTAGGATTTGTTTTGATGTTCTTTTCGGTGTGGTTGTTGTCTTAGCTCATGGAATGATCCTCCTGTCCTGGGGATCAGTGGGTTGATCCCAGAGCTGCTCCGGGATGGAAGTAACAATGAACTCTAATACTTAATAACACGTAAACAAACCTTTATAATGCAGTACTTTCCATCACTTGAATAAAATTGTCAATTCTTTTACCATCTATTATTTCCCCAATAATATTACAGAACTTCAATTTATTCTGGATATTTTATCTATAAAAAAAGTGTTTATCTCTGTTTATATGTCTGTATGTCTGTCTCTGTCTCTGGGAGGAAGGAAGGAAAGGTCAGGAGATCCACATGACTCCTTAAAGATCAATAGTGTGTTTACCAAGGGTGTCAGCCCATGTTCTTCAGCACTAATTCTTTCTTTCTTTCTTTCTTTCTTTCTTTTCACATTTCCTCTATCTGACTGTAATTCATTTTTCATCAGCTTATTTACTCTCTCTCTCTCTCTCTCTCTCTCTCTCTCTCTCTCCAATCCACGTATCCACTTCATCCACTCTCTCGGGTAACAACTCCTCCCACTATGTAAACACTAATTAAAAAGTAATTTCTTCGGGGTGGATCAATGCGAGTTGCTGTGTGTACACTCCTATTTGCGTCACCAAGGTAACACCGTAACTCTCTCACGATACAGTTGTGAGTTGATTCTCTCTTGGGTGTGAAGTCGTCGGTGGTATTACGGAAGAACAGGAAAGAAGTTTAATAGGTTTGTGTGTGTATTGTGAAGTTTAACAGTGCGGGATAACAGCAGGGAATATTTTAATAGTTAATGGTAAAAATAGTGAAATATGCTAGACCTAGTATTACTATTACTATTTCTACTACTACTACTACTACTACTGTTTCTACGACTACTACATTACTTCTACCACTAATAATAAAAGTGTACTAGAATTATGATTGATTTAACGTATAAGAATCTATTTTAATATCTAATAAGATAATGTGTTAGGCCTTAAATATATTCAATTAGTCAGGCATCAAAATAAATCGAATTTTTGCTTTAGAAATTTTATGTAATTAATTGGATTGTATTTTATGTATCAAGAATCAATCCAAACAGTGCGTGTGATCATTGGGGAAGCCAAGATGGGCGGTGAGCGTACCAGTATGGGCGTGGAGCTACGGGTGGCCAGGATTGTGGGCGTATTGTTAGGTTTACTCCCTGTTAAGTGGGCGCGGGGAGAGAAGTGTGACCGCGGTTCCTGGACTATTTCCAACGCCTTTGCGACCTGGGGAAGCGTGACAGTCTTGCTTCTCTTCGACATATACATCATCTACTGTGAGTCTACCTGTCGTCTATTGTGAGTCTACCTGTCGTCTATTGTGAGTCTACCTGTTATCTACTATGTGTTTTATTATCGTAAACTCTCATTCATTATCATTTACACGAGTGAGTCGGTGTAACGGGGTTAGAGATTCGGGGATCGGGTTAAAGGGGTTAGGGATTCTGGGGTCTGGTTAAAGGGGTTAGGGATTCAGGGATCGGTGTGACTAGTATATGGGTCTTAGTGAAACCTAAACAGTAATTGGGGTCTTCAGTTAAGGAAATGTTGCCAGAGTTGAGGGTCTTGAGGAAGCCTTGTAGTGGACCGTTTAATTCGAGGGATTTTACCATAACAAAGACTTAAATTAGGGAAAACCTTACCAGAACTGTGGTCTTAGGGAGAACTCGCTGAAGCAAGACCTTAAGTTGGGGAGATCTTGTTAGTATAAGGTGCCAGTATAAGGTGCCAGTATAAGGACTTTAATAAAAAAAAATCCAGTAATATTAGGGAAAATCTGAATCCAAAATTACCCTCCAGAGTAATATGTAACCTAAGTCTTCCTCCCCTGACCCTCCCTGGACTGCGGATCCTTGTAAAATGCATCTAGAATAAGGTGAGTGAGCTATCCACCATCAACTTCCACAACTAGTACGTAAAGAATAATCATTTTCAACAGGAATGAACCAGGTACTGAAAGCCCAAATACTAATGAATCCCAGCCCATGAAGATCCTAACTTAATCTAACCAATACCCATCAGGAGTGTGGCGCAGTATTAGTAGACCCTAACCTACCCATTAACTTTAGGATGGAGGTCCAGTATTAATGAGCATCAGTTCATATTGGCTCTCAACCTAAGATAATGTAATACCAGTCTTCAGGGTCTCAGGTTAGGTTAGGTTAGGTTAGGTTAGGTTAGGTTAGGTTAGGTTAGGTTGGTTAAGACACATCTGACCTTCAGCCTAACCAGGAAGATCTCACAACCGCAGACCACGTGTGGGCCAAGGAACCACTGGCAGGACGAGGGGTGGTGGTGGTGGTCCTGACTGAGCTGCTGTGCCATGTGGGATGGTACCTGGGCAGCGTGGTTATATACCTGTGGTTCTGGACGCACGCCGCCGACATCCACGCCTGCTTCGACGCCTTGAAATCATCGACTACCTGTGCTACCACCTGGTTGCATTTCTTCGACATCTTCACCTGGAGGAGGGCGAAGAAGGGGTCCAGAGCCACCTTACCGGCTACCATAGGCAACGATGTCAGGAGCGAAAGCGAATTTGAAGTACCTCTAAGCGATTTGGTACCAAAGGCGGAAAAAGACGGCATGGAAATGAAGATGATGAAGACGACCGTGAAGTGTGTGAACGTTCAACCGGGGAATGTAAACGTGAGTAAATCCGGGAACATTACAACCACGAGCGAGATGCACGAGAGGAACTCTAAGTCACCTTCAGAGAACCAGAAAGTGAGTTACATGAACACACCAGATTCTAGCACTGTCAACGAGCGAGGCAAGAGTGACAACGCCAACATCGTCAGCAGTCGCAGGAGGGAGATATCACGAAGGCTCCGTCGGGTATTGGAGGTTACAAGGGGTGGCTGGAGCTTGGTGTGGCTCAGTGCCTTGGAAGTTGTGTTCCAAGCCATTCTCTATGTCTGCTGGCATTTGACGGGGGACCTGCAGTCTGACGGCGCCTCCCTACTGGAGAAAGCGATGTTCTTTGTTACTCATGCTAACATCACCTTCATTATCCGCTATCCACAGGTTTGTTTCAATCACTTCAGTCAACTTAACCCACTTAACAAATATAAAAAGCACATACGAGTATACTAAAGCCTTGGCAAATCAGTCTATCCCCACTGTCGACTTACCAGTGAACGTAAATGTTAAAATGTACCAACTTATGTCTGTTAACATACACAATAAACACTGGACGAAACCTAAGTTGTGCAGCCTATCAGCAGCCTATCCTCGTTACTAGATTTCTCAGGTAATAAACAAGTATACAGCATATACAAGTCAACACAATAAAGGACTTTGTGAGCTACTTGTACTATTTGATACCTCCCAGATGTAAGCAGTCATAAAACCCAATACAATTTTCCCTTAACATGGCAAAAAAAAAAAAAAAAAACGTCTATTGGTGTTTAGGAAAAAATCGAAAAAAAGGTCACGGAAAAAAGGAACAACTTTGGTTAGAATAATTCATAGGTTATAGACACGTTTTAAATTGTCTAAATAATGTTAGGTTAGGTTATATTAAGGATAGGGTAGGTTAAGGTTAGGTTATATTAAGGGTAGGGTAGGTTAAGGTTAGGTTAAGTTAGGCTAGGTTAGATAAAGTTAGGCTAGGTTAGACAAAATTACGCTAGGTTAAGATTAAAGTTAAACTAATGTTAGATAGGTTAGGTTAAGCAGCTTTGGATATTAATCTAAAAGTTTTCAGCTCCTGAAATTTGTTCGCGAGATTCTTGGGTTAAGTTCAGGTTATATTTGTCTAGAAATTGTTTGAAGATGTTTAAGATTTCGTGAACTTTTTCAGGGAATTTCAGAAATTTGTTCAGGATGTTTTAATGTTTCAGAAAAGGTTGTTTGCCATTTCAGATATTGTGGTTG
Organism: Homarus americanus; assembly: GCF_018991925.1. Taxonomy (NCBI): domain Eukaryota; kingdom Metazoa; phylum Arthropoda; class Malacostraca; order Decapoda; family Nephropidae; genus Homarus; species Homarus americanus. The sequence continues at coordinate 7,682,473 of NW_024749657.1, forward strand.
ATCTTCGGCACTTCTCTTCGGCACAAGTTCAAGGCCCTCAACGTAGCAGTCCGTGAAGCTACAAGTCTGTGTCCTTCACTTGGTCTTTCCACCCACCAAAAACCTTCCTCCTCACCAACTACTTTGTCTACCTTCCGAGACTATCCAACTAGCTCGACAACCTCCATAGGCAATAATCTTTCAGCAGTTCTAAATGATGATTGTGTGTCAGACTCGGCCACCTCGATCAGAGAACCCGTCGACTTTGAAAAACCTTTGCCGAATGACCAGACCCATGTCGATATCCCACGTGGTTTAACTCACACCAAAGCCACAAGTGATCTAACCAGCGTCGAAGTATATGATAACTCCCAGAACTACACCGAGGCTTCCAGACACTATGTTGTAAGTCTCGACTCTGTGACGAACGACTCGACCCATCCCGATGCAGTTATATGCGTCGACGTCTCCACTGACAACTTAACCCATTTCACAACTGGGGCAGAGGATCTCCGCCATGTGAGTGAGAGTCACACTGAACTGCGACGGCTCCTGAGAGCGATCGAGTCATCTCTTTCCTGTCCCCTGATGATCACTTCGGCTTACAACTTCACCACCGTGGTCATCTCGCTCCTCCACTCAATAATCCTGAAGAAGAAACTGGCATTGCAGGTGAGTGTTGAGCCTTTGAGTACGACTTTAAGGAGGTATTGTGCCTTTGAGTACGACTTTAAGGAGATATTGTGCCTTTGAGTACGACTTTAAGGAGATATTGTGCCTTTGAGTACGACCTTAGGGTGTTGTACCTTTATGCGAGTACGACTTTAGGAGATGTTGTACCTTTATGTGAGTACAATTTTAGGGATATACAGTATATTTCCCTCAGAGTTAACTGTATTTATAGTGATGAATTTAAGTTGAGGGTGAAAGTTAGAGGTCAGGTGTGAGGTTGGGGGTGAGAGTGAAAGGTTAAGGGTGAGGTTGTGAGGTTGAGGGTGAGAATGAGAGGTTAAGTGTGAGTTTAGGGATGAGATGAAGAGGTTGAGGGTGAGAATGAGAGGTCAGAGTAAGGTTATGAGGTCAAGGATGGGTATGAGGTTGGAAGTAAACGGTCAGGAGAGCGACTAACACCCCATCTTCTCCTGCAGGTGACGACGATGATACAGTGTGTCCTCGAGTTGGGTCTTCTATGGTACCAGGGCCACGTTGCCGATACCGTCAGGAAGGAGGTAGGTCGCGCGGGGCTCTAGAAGTCACACAAGAACTACCTAACCTAACCTAACCTAACCTAATTTCTGGTCACGTTTCAATAGCCAAATACCTGTGTTTCCTGATCTGACTGGTGGATGCTATTCTTAAGTGAGGGATATTTATTTTCCAGTGTGGTTTATCGAAGAAAATATAAAATTCTTGGTCAATTTTTTATTCCAGATGTGATGAGTCTACTCCGATGTTTAAACCTAAGCTAACCTACGCTAACCTAAGCTAGTATTTACATTAATCGAATTCTATCTCTTATTTTATTAACCTTAGGTAATATGCAGGAGGACTGGATCTCTCTCTCTCTCAGTGCATTAAATATCAATAATATATTCCGGGTTTCTCATTGACTGGTGACGTCACGAGGTCAGGCTCAAGTGATGCCATCTCTTCTACCTGACCTGGCTGAGGCGGTGACCTGGCCTGCCAAGATCACCCCAGGAGTCAGACAGCACCTGAAGGTCAGTAGGTAGATAACTAACCTAATGGACCACTGTCATAATAAGCTTAACCTAACCTAACCTAAGGTACCCAGCTTTAATTAACCATGGTTCTAATACACCCCAGTTCTAATACATCCTTAATCCTAATAGACTCCAGTCCTAGTATGCCCCCAACCTATTGAACTGTACCTATTAGGATTAGGAGCTAATTCCAATAGGCCTTGGGCTAAACACCGTAATCCTAGATCATAAACTTTCAATACAAAACTTGGCCCAAAAAAGATCACACGATCACGAAAACCAACTTAAGAAACTGTTCTCTTCCTCCGATCTACTTTTGTGCATCACGAGTTAAAAATAACGTTAACTGCTAAACTTGAGTTAATGTTAGATTAGTGGTCCTTAATCCTAGTTTCCAAGTTAAATTGATAGATTCAATCTTTTTTTCGACCACCTGTGACCAGCTGTTCTCTACCGTACAGCTGGTGTGGATGGAACAAGTCTCTCGTGGGGGTGTTCAGATAAGAGTCGGCGGCCTATTCTCCATCTCCCGGTCCAACACGCTGGCGGTAAGGTCATCCGAGGTCATGTAAGGTCATCTAGAGTCATGTGAGGTCATCTAAGGTCATGTGAGGTCATCTCGGGTCATTTGAAGTCATCTCGAGTCCTGTGAGGTCATCTCGGGTCTTGTGAGGTCATCTAGATGTAAAATCATCTATAATCATGTGAGCTCACATAGGAGCATGTAAAGCCATCCAGGGTCATGTAAGGTCATCCAGGGTCATGTGAGATCATCTAGGGTAACGTGAGTTCTTCTAGGGTCATGTGAGGTCATCTTGGATCATGTGAGGTCATCTTGGGTCATGTCTGACCATCTAAAAGTACAGTCATAACATTCTATCTATATGTCTGTCTGTCTGTCTGTCTGTCTGTCTGTCTCTTTCTCTTTCTCTCAATAAACAGACCAAATTTATACAGTTCCCATACTACACTAAGTCACCATCTGACTAACATATGACTATTTTCCCCCCAGATGATTGGAGCGACCAGCTGTTACCTGATGATTCTCATTCAGTTCCACATTGCTTCTCTGTAACCTTCCTCTTGCACCACCTGTCAGTTTTAGCTTTCCCCTTGCACCATCTGTCAGTTTTAGCTTTCCTCTTGTACCATCTGTCAGTTATAGCTTTCATCCTGCACCACCTGGCAGTTCTAGCTGAATCATCTTGCACCACCTGGCAGAATTTCTATTATAGTCAGCCTTTACGGATAGGTGGATAGGGTGTGGATAGGTCATGAGAGTGGATAGGGTGTGGATAGGTCATGAGAGTGGATAGGGTGTGGATAGGTCATGAGAGTGGATAGGGTGTGGATCTGTCATGAGTGGATAGAATGACCAAGTTACCAGGGAGACATTGTTCAGGGAAGTGGGTAGGGGAAGTGGGTAGGGGAAGTGGGTAGGGGAGGTGGGTAGGGGAGGTGGGTAGGGGAAGTGGGTAGGGGAAGTGGGTAGGGGAAGTGGGTAGGGGAAGTCAAACACCTGGTGGACGAACACAGAACTATTTAACAGGGTGACGAGCAGGACGTCTACCCTCATTATTATATCTGCCGTTTAAGTCCCTTCCGAGGTAGAAGTCCGTCGTGGTCGGAAGTGACGTCTGTTGATAGTGAAGTCTTTGTTAAGTGACGTCATCAGAGTACGTGACTACGACTATCTTCTCAGCAGGAGGGAGGTACGTTGAAACCTTGTTATCATATTGTGTGTCGAGACCTCATCTATTTGAACTAGTAGGATAGATAATTAATCAGACATATATACATGCATGGGTAAAGTGATATAATAAAAGTATATACAGTAAAAAGTTATGGGAGACAAGAATGTGTGTACACCCTTATATACAATGACTTTCATCGTTATTAATAAAAATCAAGAAACGCCTCTCATATGATAACAGGTATTGATAACGAGTGTTTGACAGCGTATCTCTGCACTATATCTTATCGGGGCTATGTGGAGCGTAACAAGAATATATATATACATATACGTATTTAATCTCATTCAGTTTGATTGTGTAAGTTCGTAGGTATAAATGGTCTGCTGTACGTCGCTAATACCCTCTCAACAGCACCACCTTCTGCCACGCTCTCTGCAACTCATCGCCTACAGCTACACCTTCGTCCCAGAACACTTTTTACATTACTGTTGTTATTGCACCACCTACAACACTGGTCATTACAACCGACTGTGGTGATCGACAACAACACTGCACCAACCTACGTCGCCTCTACATTGATGCAGCGAAAACAACGTCCACAACCATCACGGCCACAACCGTCACGGCCACAACCGTCACGGCCACAACCGTCACGGCCACAACCGTCACGGCCACAACCATCACGGCCACAACCATCACGTCCACAACAATCACGGCCACAACCATCAACCTCATTGAAATCGGATTTGGAGAAAATATATCATGCCAAGGTAGAACGAAAAGCATTAGAACCGCTGCACACCGGAATTTGGCAAATGTCGCTCAAAGTGTTTGTCGTATGGATGATATACAACCTGCCAGAGATATGGTACATTGTGTTGGTGTTGGGTTTTGTGTTGTTGTTTCGCATGATAACAAACAAGGAGAAGGAAATACAAGAGACTACACAAGTTAACCAGCCATCAAGTCCTGAGGAGCTGAAAGGTAGCTCCCAGCAGCTGCCATCTCAGGTAAGATATCTCGTGTGTTTGTTGTTCTTACCTCAGGATTATCAGTCTTATTGTAATTTAGTTCCATAATTGAAGACGAAGGGAAGCATTTAATAACAGAGTTTCGGTGTAATTTCTGCTCCTAACCTAACCTAACCTAACCTAACTTAACCTAACCTAACCTGACCTAACCTAACCTAACCACACCTAACCTGACCTAACCTGAATAGTAATAAGTGATACAAATTATTCACAATCTATTTCTCACTGCACAGCTTATCTATCAGGTGTGTGTCGTGTCAGGTGTTTCAGGAACGACTGTCTCACTAAGTCCTAAGTAACACTATATTATGCTCTGAGGATTACAGTAGTCTTAAATAGCTCTGTTGAAAGTAGACGTAGACGAGAGAAAAAAGTTACACATTAGATGGGGGAAAAGGCTGCAGCTCTGTTATCGTGATCAATCTTGGCTTATTTTCCATAGTATCAACGAACCTGTGAATGAGGCTCAAATGTTCACCTTATTATTTTATCACAGAAAATAATTATGTTTGATATTTTATGTCTTTTTCAGGTGGATTTGAGATATATGGAACGTGTGGAATGGATTAATACGGTGAGTGTTAGGTTACGTTTTAAAATCTCAGTGTGGTGATCATGTTGTAGTAATATCTCCTTTAGCCGGAATCCCTCAAACCCAGAACTCTTCGATAGCTGAAATTGATATTTTCTCGGAAAATCATTCCCAAAGCCGGAATTTTCCAGAAAATTATGGCTTTGGGATCGATTTTTCAAGGGGCAAAATTTCTGTAAAATTCCGAGAAAAATTTTCCGTTACCCGGAAAATTCCGGGGATGAGGAATTTTTTTGGAAAGAGTCATCTCGTTACCCGGTAATCCCTCATTCCCGGAAGTACTCTCCACCAAATGTTCCGGTTAATGGAGATATTTGTGTTACTGATAATATCTGGTATATAAGGGTATACTCCTACATCAGAAAGAGTTAGATAAGAGATAAAACCACAAGTAAGATAACCCATTTAATACATCACCAGTTCTTCACAAAACCTAAACTTCATCAATGTAATTTTTTCCTCATTTATTCCTGTAGATCATAAGTCAGATGTGGCCCTTTATTGGTGCTGGCATGAGAGACCGACTTAAACAGATCGTCAAGGAGAAATTTTACCTCTTCAAATTCCAATTCTCGGAGATTAGTGTTGGTTCTCAGAGGCCGAGGATCGTGGGCGTGAAGGTTTACAACAACACTCCACATGGTCAAGTTATCCTAGACGTGGCGTATGAGTGAGTTACTTTCAACCTGTGTTTAGTCACCTGTGTGGGGGTTGGTGTTTCAAGAGGCAAGACTGGCTGGCTTTGGCTAAACAGTACATCACTTGGTTTCATCTTGAAATATTATGAACTTAATGCTGTTGATGGATAAGAAACTGGCCATGTTATTTAAAGACCCAACACACATATCCTTGTCTTTTTCCAGATATAAAGGAGACTTTCAGTGTATAGCAAACATATCGGCGGGACTTGTCCTAAAGGTCGATGTTCTGACGATAGTAATCACCAGCTTGCAGGTAAAGTCACTACTAATTACTTTACTAATGATCTAAAACACCGTAGAATCACTATGAAGAATATACCTTTAACATTCATTAGTATTCAGTGTACTATATAATGTTTATTAATGACTATATACTCATAAAAATGTACCTACAGTGTTAATCTTGCAAATAAAATACTAACATACAGTATATCTGGTGCTAAGTGGTATGGTGGGCTTCAGTGTACAGTGTAGCGGCAGCAGCTATGGGTACGCTTGTGTTGTGTCCCACAGATCACAGGGAGTGTTCGAGTGGTGGTGGAGCCTCTGGTGACTCGTCCTCCATTCTTTGGGGGTTTACGTGTTGAGGGTATCAGCAGGCCAGAGGTGGACCTTCTGGTTTACGGTTTACCTGAGTGGTTAGATAAACTTAACGTCAGGTGAGGTGTAACACAGTATTGTATTGTTGTTTAACGTCAGGTGAGGTGTAACACAGTATTGTATTGTTGTTTTGACGTAAGTTTTCATTTTATTTATCCCCTTTCCATTTGTTTCGTCTGGTAAGTTTACTGTAAAGCACTCAAGCTTTAAGTATTTGTTCATAAGTAGGTAACAATAATATAAAGCACTTCACACGATAGTAAATAATATGGACACTCAAGTCTGGATAATGATATGCACTTGTGCGCTTGTCTTTGCTTATATGAACATTGGTGTCCGGTGGAAGGTGGTCGAGTGGGGGCAGCACTCGGTTCCTGTCACAAGAGTCGTTGGTTCAAGCCAAGGACACCCCCAGTTTACCCAGCTGTGAATGAGTACCTTCGGGAATCACTTTCACTTTTATATGTATATTACTTTTATTCTGACAGGGGTCAACTAATTGATTACATAAAAGATCTGATCGTGAAGGAGAGCAACATTGAGTATCGCGGCATCCCTTGGACATCAACCACACCACCAAGGGAGACGGTGAGTCCTACTTGGCCTTACACTTTAATGAAATCATAAAACTACATCATCATGTGTTACTCTTGTACCTGTTGCTCTGAATGACGTATACAGATCAATTTCTAATCTTTTTGCAGTTGCAGTATGATTGATTTCAACAGCGCTGGGAAGAGATTAGTAAAATCACCTTACACCAGGGAGTGACAGCATCCACAGTAGCTACACTGTGTTCTGTTTGAGAACTTTGTAAAGTAGTTAACAATTCTCTATGTCACTAATGACGGGTCTACCCGAGTAAGCCCTATGGTGTTCCTAAAGGTGGTCGAGAACAAAAACAATGTCAGGTCGAATATCAGTCGTCTTGATGCGATAAATAAGACAATATCTCATAATCTGTGATGATGTAACAGCTGGTATGAGCAAATGTATGGATATATGACATCGGACACTTGTAAGCGTTAGTGAGATTAAACCACGAGATTAACCCAATGAATATTGGACACTTCTACACAGATTTTTTACTACGTATTTATATCTAATTGAAATTAATATTGTTATTGTACTTTCACTAAGTTTAAGTCACTCGACCTGTACTATAAACCTAAACATGTGGTTGTCTATTTCCCAATAAACTGTATTTAACATTGACACCGGTTGTACTGTGAGTGTTCTCAACCTTTAATTGTTTGAACCATAGCGGTGTGTGTGCGTCAAGATCTGTCCTACGTGCAAATATGACAAATTTTGTGACAACAGCTACCGGTATGGCTAGCACAGGGACAAAACCAGACAATGTGATGATTAGTTGTAGCTAGAATTAAGCTAGGATACAGACACATCTGGCTAGTTAGTGACGCTGTACCCATACCGGAACACTCAACATGTAAACTTTGTGATAAACCTTTAAAGCACACACTTAAACATTATATTATTGACTGTGCCACTGTCCAAAGACTGCAGGCCACCAGGCTTGTTGTATCATGAACTATGTAACTATAGTACAACACTGAATCAGGAATCCTTGAGGACATTCGTGCAGTGTATCCTAAATTAACTAGTCCACACCGGTAGTCCCCAAATAGAATATAACACTACCTGTAATGAATATGGCCGATATTGTATTTGAAGCACTGTCCTGCGTGGCAGTGAACAGTGATAGCACTCTCAGTGCCAAGAGCTAACTGAACTATTCAGAATGGGTAAATTGTACTATAAGCTTTGTCAATAAAGTTGTTAAACTAAACAGTAAATGTGTGCAGATGTGGCTTGGTTTATAGTGACGATGAAACCACCACCACCTCCTGCGTGTACGACTCTGTCCTTCCGTATTACTGTAACTCTACTGCTTGTACCTAAAGATAACAAATACGTAAAAAAAAAAAAAGTTTAGTACTAAATACTACACTTGGTGAGGTATTACCTTAAGTGAGTAGAATTACGAGGTTTACTGAAGTTATCCTTAAATTGTCTCTGGTAAGGCTATTTTCTATGATCTTGGTTTACTTCACGCCCAGAAAACGACACTGTGAAGGATATCTTGGATAACTTGACACAACACTAACAACCCGAGTCATTAATAGTATATTTTACCCTGTGAATTTAACTATAACGATGAGACTCAAGACGTTTACAGCCATTTAAAAAGTTGGATCACGGCGTTCTATAAAACTGCTCCATCTAGGTAAGGTTAACCATCTAATCTCTTGTGGTTAACGGGATATATAATTAAATCTCCCTGTGGTTAGTTTAATATACATTATATACATGATTTATAATGATGGTTACAAGGTTAACAACGCTAAAATGTATTAATATGTATTGGATCTATGAATAAAAAATAAAATAAATACTGCCACCATGAGCAATGAATTCTTCCCAACACTTTAAAATGGATCCTTTAATAAATACCTCCAGAATACGGTCCTTTCTACTATACACCTTGTGAAGTCTTGTAATTCCTCGTCAGTCCTCCAATGGGATTTATTTTGCCATTAATGAAACACTCACCAAGACAGAGATTTTCGATTTTTGTTTAATATCTAAGAAACTACTACTGCTTTTGGGCAATAATTCTAACTTCTCTTTCAGTAAGTTGTAAATTTGACTTAAACGACTATTAGAAAAACATATATCATTAAGGTAGAAGGAAGTGATTGGTGTTCTTAATTACGTTGTTTGTGTGGGTGTTGAGGGTCTGGTATGGTATGATACAGGAATCCACCACAAACCACAGCTGAGGTTCTGACATAACATATGACACAGGACACCACAGGACGAAAATAAGGTTCTGATACAAGGCACACGTAAGGTTATGACACAAGATACGACACAAGGCACACGTAAGGTTCTGACACAAGATACAAGGCACACGTAAGGTTCTGACACAAGATACAAGGCACACTTAAGGTTCTGACTCAACATAACAGGAAGTTACAGTAAAGAGTACAAAAAAATCAATGTCTCACACACTCGCCCTCCCACCTCGGCCTCGAGCCAAGAATATAATTTTTCCGGCTACGCTTTCTGGAAAGTTTCTGGCAAAAAAGTTAAATGGCGTTTTGATGTTAAGCGTTACGCCACGTAGCTGACGAGTGAGTGCTGACACCAGCTGACACTGTTACTGACACATTGAATAGTCTCTGTCTGTATGTCTGTCTCTCATATAACCATGTAATTTCTCACTTTAAAAGCTTAGAAAGATAAAATTAATAACTCTTCCTTCACTACTCTAAATCCTTCAGTAAAAGAACAATTCTCATCATTTAAATACAAGTAAAATATTTCATAACCGAGGAGACTTTTTCTTCCAATGATAAAATTAAACCGTGGCTTTAATCAACATCGGGCCACTTGGAGAGACAATCCCAGGGTTATGAGTGAGTGGAAAGACGCATGTTGGAGGCTGACTCTTGAAGCTGACTCTTAGGAGAGACAATAGAGATACTCCCACGGAGATGTGAGGAGATAATGGTCTCTTTGTTGTCTCCATTACCAGGACCAAGCTATTACATGAATGGTCCTCTCCTTATCTAATCATCACTCCTCTTTTTTCTTTCTCCCTACTTCTATGTTTATCATTTTCTCTTTGTCCCTCTCTCTCTCACCCCTTAATTATTATTCATCATTATCCCTTCCCTCTCTTTCTTTATATATTTTTGATAATATCTCTTTCATTATCTGCCTCTATCCATCATCATCTGTCTTTCTGTTTGTATTTCTCTTTCTCTCTCTCTGACCAACCACCAGTTTTCTCATATACAGTAATAAAGTACAGTAATAATTCTCAATGGCAGATTCATTTGCCAGCGCTAACGAGAAAAACATTTAGATCCACTTTCGTTACTTCTGGAGACCTGACGTCAGCCCCGGGTTCCTAAGAAGAGCTGACGTGTTCCCAGGGCTCCACCAGAGAGCTGACGTGTTCCCAGGGCTCCACCAGAGAGCTGACGTGTTCCCAGGGCTCCTCCAGAGAGCTGACGTGTTCCCAAGGCTCCTCCAGAGAGCTGACGTGTTCCCAGGGCTCCACCAGAGAGCTGACGTGTTCCCAGGGATCCTCCAGAGAGCTGACGCGTTCCCAGGGCTCCACCAGAGAGCTAAAAACTGTGTTCCGACAAACAGTTGAGAGTGACCCTTCCGACACCATATATAAATAGCCTTCCTTTGACCACCTTAACGACTGCTGTGATCTTCCGTCATTCATCAACACAAAACAATGGTCCCACCCTCCTAACAATGGTCCCACCCTCCTAACAATAGTCCCACCCTCCTAACAATGGTCCCACCCCCCTAACAATAGTCCCACCTTCCTAACAATGGTTCCAATTCTTCTAACAATGGTCCCACCCCCTAACAATAGCCCCACCCTCCTAACAATAGTCTCACCCTCCAAACAATGGTCCCACCCTCCCTAACAATGGTCTCACCTCTTCCTAACAATGGTCCCATTCTTCTAACAATGGTCCCACCCCTCAACAATAGCCTCACCCTCCTAAATAATAGTCCCACCCCTAACAACAATGGTCCCACCCTCCTAACAATGGTCTCACCCCCCAACAATAGTCCCAATCTTCCCAACAATGGTCCCACCCCCCTAACAATGGTCCCAATCCCCCCTAACAATAGTCCCACCTCCTAACAATAGTCCTGACCTCCCAACAATGGTCTCACCCCCAACAATGTATTCCCACCCCTCACAAAGGCTTCCTAAATACCTCTGCCCGTACGGCGCCTTTTACTTCTTTCCAAAGGAATTTTCCCGAGGCGCTGAAAGAGATTTTGTTCACGGTCTTCTACATGGTGTAACAGGCGGCCTCGTAATAAAGGTTCTTTCTTTCTTTCTTTCTTTCTTTCTTTCTTTCTTTCTTTCTTTCTTTTTTCTATCGCTTTCTCTGTCTTTACCATCTCTCTCTCTCTCTCTCTCTCTCTCTCTCTCTCTGTTCCTAACTTAAACCAAACCAAAACTAAACTTAACCAAACAAGGATTTATAATTAACTACAAAAAACAAAAATATAATAATTAGTTAATGTACAATTATATCATCAAGGAGGGAAGAAGAAAATTATAATAACAAGAAATAACAAGAAATGACAATAAACGTGAACGATAAAATAAGCGAAATAGAAACTAATTTGAACTAAATGAAAAGAAAAAGTTATATTCTCAGTAATAAACGAAGGAGAATGAGGCTTCGTTAATAAACTCACTCACAACATGTATTAAACCTGTTCCAACATCTTGACACCATCTGAGAGGAAGATGGTGAGGGAGGTGTGTGAGAGAGAGAGAGAGAGAGAGAGAGAGAGAGAGAGAGAGAGAGAGAGAGAGAGAGAGGGAGGCCTTAGAGTGACAGCGTTCAGCAGAGTGACAGTTCAGCAACAAGTGGGTGGAAGGGACCCCAGACTGTCATCAGATTCTGTGTATGAAAATGTCAGATTGTAGACGATGAGCCACGAGAGATGTACATTAAGAAGGTGTCTGATGAGGCTTAGATGCAAAGAGGTGACAGTAGGGAGTTATGAAACGGGGTGTGTGTGTGTGTGTGTGTGTGTGTGTGTGTGTGTGTTTATATGTGTGTGTGTGTGTGTGTGTGTGTGTGTGTGTGTGTGTGTGTGTGTGTGTGTGTGTGTGTGTGTGTTTATATGTGTGTGTGTGTGTGTGTGTGTTAAGGGGTAATGCTGATATCTTACTTGTTACAGATGTTAAATATTTAAAACCATAGAAACACGAGACTTACACATCCAAATTAAAAAAAATAAAACATTATTTTTCTTTTTAAATCTCGGTGTAGTATCTTCAGTGATCATGTGTAAAAAGCTGTATTTCCTTCTATCTTTCCTTCCTTCATTACCATCTTTTTCTTCCTAACCTTTTCTCTTTTATTTTCGTTTATTTTCTTTGTCACATTTTTCCCCCCTCTACGATTTCTGGATAACAATGGCTTCACCTTTTCTTTACCAGCCTAGAACAGAAGTGTGGATGTCTTGTTATCGCCTAGTTTAATGGGTTGTTAGTCTGTCTGTTAGTCAAAAGGTCAAAAGGTCAAAAGGTCAAAAGGTCAAAAGGTCAAAGGTCAAAAGGTCAAAAGGTCAGTTGACGATGGTGTTTTCTTATATACGTTAAGTTTCATGACAAAATTGATTAACAAATATCGATCGATGAAACGTTTAGGAATATTAAAGTAATTATATTTAGTTTTATAATAATATCTACGGTAAAAAAATTGTGTTAGTAATATCGGGAAATAAAATATGGGTTAAAATATAAATGCTGTTGCCTCATACACTGTATACGCCTATAATGGTCGTATATACAGTTAATACAACATATAAAATATCTATATACAGTATAAGGGATAAATACTTTTACATGATTAAATATTATATAAATATTATCAAATAGGTCTATAATTAAAACAAATACGGGACGTGAATAAATATGCGACACATTTGTTGATTAGTAGCTTTAATAATTTTTTTTTACGACTACAGCGACACCACTCATGGACGGTGAAAGTTGTAACTACAATAATGTCTTTCCGGATTATCATGATGATGACTACTACTACAATTACTACTACTACTACTACTACTACTACTACTACTACTACTACTACTACTACTACTACTATTACTACTACTAATTATAACTTCACTTTCACCTCGATCATGCAGTGTCATAAGATAACTAATACACAAAAAATAACTCTTGAAAATTATATTAAAATTCCATTACCG
>NW_024749657.1:7699210-7802346 GCF_018991925.1 Homarus americanus
TCGGTAATACTTCGTTCAGTTACGTATTGCTAACACCAAACATAATGAGTGGGTTGCCTCCTTCAGACCACCTCGTTCAAGAGACCATTAATAACTGGTATGTGCTTGAGGAGGGGGTTATACCTCACGTCCTGGTACCTTTTTCACTGTTATAACCTTTTGACCTTTTAACCTTCCCAAATAATGCTATTGGTGGTAGTTGAAATAACGATGTATACATACTATTATACTGCTATGCTTCCTCCAGAGTCATACATATAGTCTAGGATTATACATATACATTAGAAACATGTATATTCAAGGCAACAAGTTTACCAGCACACTATAATACATAGTCTAATTACTTCATTTTGTAGTTTATCAGTTAATCTAGCACAGGTAATTAATCCCATGTGTAAGTTAGACGTCAGGATTAGGTGGCATAGTTTAAGCTTAAGATCACCAAACGGCACCAGTTCCCCCTGATCAGAATAATCGGATCATGTCCATTATCTCCTGTCAAGCTCTAGGAGACAGGAGGGTGAGAGGGAGGGGTCGATTAGATTTAGTCAGCTCAAAAGTCAATCCGTCTATCCTTGCATGAGTCAACAGCAACCAGTTTATGATGAGCCCCTGTGTGTGTGTGTGTGTGTGTGTGTGTGTGTGTGTGTGTGTGTGTGTGTACACAATATCAAATCCACACACACACACACACACACAACACACCCAGATAGGATGATCAATCTCAACAGATTTCACGTGACTACACTTCGCCATTACGAACCACACAGTCATGATACACTTAAGTTTTTCATTATAGCTTCAGAAAACCCCATTATAGAGGCAGTAAATTATCCATAATAAGGTGACTACAACCTATCTCATTATACCTCCAACCAACTTATCTCATTATACTCCCACCAGTTGAGGCTGTGACGTACTAAAAAAAAAAGAGAGAGAGAGAGAGAGAGAGAGAGAGAGAGAGAGAGGCCCGACTGGGGTATCTATGGAGCACTTCACTCGTATACTCTCTCTCACAATAAACCTAACCTAACCTAACCATGTCCCTCCCGAGTGCACCATGAGAGCCAAGACCAGGAGGCGCCATGAACCATGTTAGCCAAGCAGGTGCAGCCCGGTGGCCGGATATGAAAAGCTTATGGCCCCCACCAACTCTGGCTACTGGACGACAAGCCCTAACCAGAAATTGTGTAGTCAAAGAAAATAAATACCAAACTATAACACATCCAACCAACCTATCCTAACCTAAACAACCTAACCTAACCTATCCTAACCACTAACCTAAACCTAACCTAATCTAACCCAACTTACTCGAGTTATATAGTAATTTTGGCTAAGTGAAATTCGACACGATTGGTAGGTTTCCATGAGTGAAGTGGGCGGGTTTTGGCAAGATGATATGGAGGATGAAAGGAGGCCCCCAATTGGTCGAGGGTATCATCCTGACCAGTCATGAGGCGCAGACGGGTGATTATGTGTAAGAGACCTTTCTCATTGATAAAGACGGAGGATAAATGTTTTGTTTTCTTGTTGTGGTATGTGTGTGTGTGTGTGTGCACGCCACCAAAAACAAAAGAAATACTAGAAACAAAACCTGTCGAATATTCCACCAAAATGAAGCACTCTTGTATGCACTGTTGGTATGCACTGTTAGTATGCACAGTTAGTATCCAATTAGTATGCACAGTTCGTATGCACAGTTAGTATGCATGCAGAACGAATGCATTATTTATATTCACGTTAAGTCTCTAGAGCACAACAGAGGCTAGGACAGTAGCCAAGTAACGTATATGAACTCAGCATATCAATAGTGTTTTATTTGTTTTCTCTATGGATATAATTCAGGCCTCCTTAAATACAAACTAACCTAACCTAATCTAACAACAACTAACCCAATCTAATCTAACCTTCCTCAACTTAACTAACCCCACTTAACCTAATCTAACCCAAACCTCTAACTAATCTAATCTAACCTTCCTTAACCAACCTAACTATTTAACCCAATCTAACCTTAACTTAACCTAACCCAATCTAATCCTAACCTTTCCCAATCATCACAACCCCATATCCTAATCCTAACCAACTTCAACCTAATCTAATCTAACCTTTCCATACTCCAACCTCAACCACTTAACCACAACTCAACCCAATCCCCCAGTGCAGTGCGACAGTTTGGTAATGGCAGCAGTACTAAGGCGTCTACCAAACAGGGTCATTCATTGCACTGTATGGAAACTGGTCATTACTGGCGGGCGTATGATGTGGTTTAGATTCCCCATTCCTCTTCTTCCTTCCTTCCCTTCATTCCATCTTCACTTCTCTTCCTTCCTTCCCCTTCATTCATCTTCTACTTCTCTTCCTTCCTCTTCTCCCTCCCGTCCTTCCCTCTTCCTACTTCCTCTTTCCCTCCTCTCCTTTCCTTTCTCCCTCTCTCTTTTCCTCTCCTTCTCCTTTCTCCCCTCATCCTTCTCTTCCTCCCTCCCTTCTCTTCTCCTCCCCTCCTCCGTCGTTCCTTCCCAGCCAGGATGCAATTCATGTTGGACTATCAAGGGAGGTGAAAGGGAAGTGGAAGGAAGAGAAAAAAAAATGGAAAGAGAAAGAGGAGAACTATCCTCCCTTAGCTTGTCAGACAATAGTAAAGTCAATGCATAGATTTTTGAGCACAGAACTCGTCAGGTCAGGTTAGGTTAGGTTAAGTTAGCTGAGCTTAGCTTTGCTAGCAGATTAGCTGAGGACCTCCCTCCTCCAGGTGTGTCGAGTAATTATGCTGTACCTGCCGACTTTATTAAGCTGTCGTGTTTGTTGAGGAAGTTTAGTGTTCTGTAATATATTGTGACACTTCCTTAGCTAATACACTTGTGTGTGTGTGATGTGTGTGTGTGTGTGTGTGTGTGTGTGTGTGCTCTAATAAGTTAAATAGAGTGCGTTTTTAAGCCCAAAGTTTGAAGGTAAGACGGATAGCGGTAAGCCACCCCAATATATCACCTGATGATTAACCTAACCTAACCTAACCTAACAACCCCAACTAACCTAACCTAACCATCATAATCTTCCTTCGAACTTACCTTTAAAATTCAACAACAACAAAAATCATTCTAATTACAACTAAGTCCTAGTATAATTTTGACGCCATTTTCTCTGCCAATTTTAGTAAGGTAGTTTATGTGAGTTAGATGCGCTCTCTCACACCTCTAGTTAAGGAAAGGAAAATTTAATACACAAAAGTTTTCCTGCAACGGACCAGTGAGTTGGCGGCACTTCAGAATAAACTGTCTCTTGTATTTTAGGTAATAAAGTAAGGTCGTGTTTCTTCTGTGTTATCTCCTTTATCTCTGCTTCTCTTCCTTCCTTCTTTCTTTCTTCCTTCTTCTCTTCTTCTTCTTTCTTCTCTTTCTCTTCTTCTTCTTCTTCTTCTTGCGTCTTCTTCTCCTCCTTCTTCTTCTTCTCCTCATTTTCCTTCTCATCCTTTATCTCCTCCTTCTTCCTCCTCTTCCCCGTCCTCCTCTTTCTTATCCTCCTCTTCCTCCTTCTCATCTTCTTCCTCCTCATTTTGTCTTCTATTCCTGCTTCTTCTTCTCCTCCTCTTGCTCTTCCTCTTCATCTTTTCTTCTCCAATTCCTCGTCTTCTTACCTAACCCTCCCCCCCCAGGTAGCCTTAAGGTGTCTAATCTTCAGGTGTGTGTGTGTGTGTGTGTGTGTGTGTGTGTGTGTGTGTGTCTCATCAATCTGCGGATATTTCTCATATCCTTTCTCTCTACAACTTGGAAATTTTGTTGAAAATGTCGCTGGCCAACCACACAGTTTTATTACTTTTCATGTTACTTTGATAACTTTCGCGCTCTGAGCACCCAGACACAACTCTTTAAAAACTTTTCCATTGAAATCAACAACTTTTGCCATTATAACGTCTTTACATCATGTAATCTGCTTTAGCCAATCAGAAACTCGATTGCCGCCATGCAATCTGCTTTAACCAATCAGAAACTCGATTGCTGACACTGGTCTTTTTTGTTTACATCACCTGATCTGTTTCAGCCAATGAAATTAGAGGGATGTTACCACCTTTAGGCTTTTGTTTACATCAAGTGATCATTTTCAGCCAATCGGTGATCGCAGGAGAACAGCAGCTTTCTCCCTATCCTTTATCCTCACGACAACTGTAGAAAGTGACAGGAAAATAATGAAATGAGAAGCACCGACACACACACACACACCTTTCTCCACAGTGGCAGTGTGTGTGTGTGTGTGTGTGTAAGTGTACGGGTGAGAGCAGCTCAGGAAACACTGGTGGAATCTAAGGAGTTGCCGACAATGTTTGAAACTGGTGTACTACAGGGTGACTTTTTATGACTCTTACTGTTTATTTTTTGCGTTGGAGTGAGGTGTACAGACAATAGCGGGGCGGAAGAGAGATTTTGTTAATAGGATGATATAGAATAGCGTAAATGGATGCCAAACACAACATATACTGTATAATAATTTAGACAAAATGGAAACGTAAAAAAAAAATGTGAAACTCTAATAAACACTTAGGAGAACTGTTAGTGAATATTAAACTAAAGTGAGACACAGGTAGATACGTACTTTAAGATAGATTCATGAGCAAATAGAAAATATCACAGCATTTGCATATCTGGGTCTCAGTCGCATCGCCTAATGATAGTATAAATTTAGAGGTAAATGTGGGTATAGGTTTTGCTCTACCAACTGTGGCAACGATTAATGGACCAATAGTAACGAGAATTCTGACTTTAAATGGACATGGGAACTGGTTAGGAGTGGGAGGTTAGGTTAGGTTTTGGTTAATGATATGAAACAAATACAAATAAATACTAAATGTTTATCGTATATGGATAAATTTAGTGATGAGAAGAATGTTGCCGATAATTATGATGATGTTGGAGGAACGGAAGCTGAATAATGAAGGCGAAGTCAGCTGGGGATAAGTGAAGGGAGTAAAACCAGGAGAATCTGAGAGAGCAACACTGAGATGAGGTATGACGATACTATGACGTAATGTGTGATGTAATAATTAAATATTTAAAATGGGGACATATCCTAGAATATCCCATGTCAAGTTAAATATAAATAAAGGCGAGTTATATTCCCTACACATGCAGGAAGAGAATATTATCGAGGAAAGAGAAAGATTTTGAGGAAGATCTGAATATCAATACTAAAAAGCTTGAGTATATGATATTAATATTAGACTCGAATGCAAGAGTTAGTGATAATTAAATGGAATGGATTATGGGGGTAATATTGTGCTTCAGAAATTAATGGAACTGAAGAGAATTACTGATAGAAATTCACAAAAGGAGAAATGGTTTTAGTTGGTACAGTAGTGGTCATAAAGTAGATAATTAATAGGTATACATTGGAGTGAGATAATGAATATGATAGATGATTATTAGAATTATATACAGATTAATTGATGTGAATATGTACAGGGTGTGTCAAAACTTTGTGTACTCATTAACTTTTACTTTAGCAACACCCTGTACGTTCCTCGAAGTAGTACTAGTAGTAAGGAATGTGACGTCACTACCCATATACCTGGACGCTAAGACACACTCAATACTAACCATCATTACATAACAACAACAATATGACCGATAATACCTTACATTTATCTAACAAAACCCAGATACTCATTCGCATCTGGGTCAACTGAGGGTGCCATTGGGTTCGAACTAACGGGATTTTAGAACCGAAGGCGCCGTTGGGGGTTCGAATCATTGGGAATAAGAACCGGAAGCGAGCAGTACCCCCCACGAGTCTTAAGGTTGCCGAGACGATTAAAACTGCTAAATTCTGGAGGAGGAAAAAAGTTACACTGGATGATTGTGATGCTGGAGGGTGTAAAGTGAACGTGTATCAGATATGTTCGTACACACACATGAACGAAACTTAAAGACACCGAGAGAGAGAGAGTAGAGCTAGCTGGGACTTTATAAACCCAACGAGTCGTGAAAGTACTTGTGTGTTAAAGCGAGCGATCACAGCACCCTGAGACTTGAGGCATTGTTCAACTCGGGCTGAAAGTCTGGGAAGGAAAGCTGTATTTTCACACATTTTCTCATATTTTTAACCCGGAGCTGTTAAAGGTGCAAGTCGCAGGTAGGTGGTGGGTTAGGTAGATGGAGTGTATAGGTGAGAATAGGTGGTGAGGTATTGTAGGTGAGGGCAGGTGACTATAGGTGTATTGCAAGTGAGGGCAGGTGACTATAGGTGTATTGTAAGTGACGGCAGGTGACTATAGGTGTATTGTAAGTGAGGTGCAGGTAACTAGGTGTAATTTTGGTGAGGGCAGGTAACTAGGTGTATTGTAAGTGAGGGCAGGTGACTATAGGTGTATTGTAGGTGAGGACAGGTAACTATAGGTGTATTGTAAGTGACGACAGGTGACTAGGTGTAGTGTAAGTGAGGGCAGGTGACTAGGTGTATTGTAGGTGTTGCATTTGAGAGTAAGTGAACCTAGAGGGCAGCAGATGCAGCCTACAGTGTACATTTCCACATACAACAATGGAAGTATATTGATCGATGTAAACTGAAGAATACAACTCAATCTAAAGGACCCCCCTAAAATTAAAGACCCACTTCCTAAAATATAAAGATTCATCCCCTTTACATTAGACCAATTTTAAGGGTACCTGTAATGAGTTTTTACGAAGGTTAATTACATTGTTATCTTACCTGTGTGATTATATCTCCAGGTAAGGGGAATATATGGTAATGGAGGTCACCCCTCAGTGGAATGTGGCCCTCTAGTGGACAACCTCAACACTAACTGTATCTAGACATGTTCAGCTTTACTTCTTATAATTCCAATAATTCACGTTTTTTATCACAATTTTTTTAACTTGTTTTTTTATGATGATAATAAAAATGCATACAAACATACATATACATACATACATACATACATACATACATACATACATACATACATAGTGTACAGTACAGTATATCCATATAATTGCAACCAGCATTTTTGCAATTTCCGCTTATATGCAATTTCCAGGCCATTGCTATCCTTGCATGTATGAAAATGACCGTATTATTGCAATGTTTATATTTGTTATATTTGCGTACATACAATACCTATCCTATCCTAACCTAACCTAACCTATCCTATCCATATCCTAACCTAACTAACCTATTGCCACTTGCTTTTTCTCGTATTTGTTATTAAATTTTATCAACAACAATATATGTGTGTGTGTGTGTGTGTGTGTGTGTAAAACTACATCCTTGAACAAGTAAATAGGATATCATAGGACTCCCTCTGAACCTCCCTTCCCTCTGAGTCCTTGGGTGGATATATCCCTTGTGTGTGTGGGGTTACAACACTAGAAGGTGGTAGGATATTTCATATAAACCCTGTAAGGATATTCGTATCCTTTCGAGCCAAGGAGGCGTATGGTAAAGTATCCCATCCTATTATACTAACAGGAGGAGTTGAGACGTTCGAGATAGATTGTGTTGTCGATAAGCGGAAGGTAAACATTGGGGGGTGTGTTGGTAATGTTGTTCCCCTACCTCCCCCTCCCACAAGTCCTTCTCCCCCCACCCCAAGTCCCCCTCCCCCTCCCCACAAGTCCTCCTCCCCCCTCCCCACAAGTCCTTCTCCCCCCACCCCAAGTCCTCCCTCCCCCTCCCCACAAGTCCTTCTCCCCCACCCCAAGTCCTCCCCCTCCCCACAAGTACCTTCTCCTCCCCTCGTCCCCCCACCCCCCCCCAAGTCCTTCCCCACCATCCCTCCTCCCCACGTCCTCCTCCCCAGTCCCCCACCCCCAGTCCTCCCTCCCTCCCCACAAGTCCTCCTCCCCTCCCCCTCCCCCAAGTCCTTCTCCCCCACCCCAAGTCCTCCTCCCCCCTCCCCACAAGTACCTTCTCCCCACCTCCCCTCCCCACCAGATTCCTCTCCCCACTGCCCCTCCCCCAAGTCCTTCTCCCCCACCCCCAAGTCCTCCCCTCCCCCAAGCACCTTCTCCCCACCTCCCCCCTCCCCCAAGTCCTTCTCCCCCCCCCACCACCCCAAGTCCTCCCTCCCCCTCCCCACAAGTCCTTCTCCCCCCACCCAAGTCCTCCCTCCCCCCTCCCCACAAGTCCTCCCTCCCCTCCCCACAAGTCCTTCTCCCCCACCACCCCAAGTCCTCCCCTCCCCCCCCACAGTCCTTCTCCCACCTGCCCCTCCCCAAGTCCTTCTCCCCCCCCACCCCAAGTCTCCTCCCCCTCCCCACAAGTCCTCCTCCCCCCACCCCAAGTCCTCCCCTCCCCCTCCCCTTCTGGCAGTGTCCTTATCACTCTTGTTAAACTTTATCTCGTTTTATACAGGTACAGTTCCCCCCTCTTCCCCCATCCCCCACCCCTCACCCACACCCTCATTTGTTGTCCCCGGAGGGAAGAGGGAGGGAGGAGAAGGAAGAGGGGGGAGTAGGAAGGAGGAAGATAAAGAAGGGAGGAGGGAGGAGGAAGGAGGACAAAGGGAAATGTGATATGTGTACCTGTTCATCTCGTCGTTCATCTCGTCCGTTCATCTGTGTGTCCGTTCATCTGTGTTCGTTCATCTGTGTGTCCGTTCACCTGTGTGTCCGTTCATCGTGTGTCCGTTCACCTGTGTGTCCGTTCACCTGTGTGTCCGTTCATCTGTGTGTCCGTTCATCTGTGTGTCGTTCACCCATGTGTCCGTTCATCTGTGTGTCCGTTCATCTGTGTGTCGTTCACCTGTGTGTCCGTTCACCTGTGTCCGTTCACCTGTGTGCCGTTCATTGTGCTGTCCTTTGTCCATTCACCTGTGTGTCCGTTCACCGGTGTCCGTTCATCTGTGTGTCCGTTCACCTGTGTGTCCGTTCATCTGTGTGTCCGTTCATCTGTGTGTCCGTTCACCTGTGTGTCCGTTCACCTGTGTGTCCGTTCATCTGTGTGTCCGTTCATCTGTGTGTCCGTTCACCTGTGTCCGTTCATCTGTGTGTCCGTTCACCTGTGTGTCCGTTCACCTGTGTGTCCGTTCATCTGTGTGTCCGTTCATCTCTGTGTCCGTTCCTGTGTCCGTTCATCTGTGTCGTTCACCTGTGTGTCCGTTCACCTGTGTGTCCGTTCATCTGTGTGTCGTTCATCTGTGTGTCCGTTCACCTGTGTGTCCGTTCATCTGTGTGTCCGTTCACCTGTGTGTCCGTTCACCTGTGTGTCCGTTCATCTGTGTGTCCGTTCATCTGTGTGTCCGTGCACATGTGTGTCCGTTCATCTGTGTGTCGTGCACCTGTGTGTCCGTTCACCTGTGTGTCCGTTCACCTGTGTGTCCGTTCATCTGTGTGTCCGTACCTGTGTGTCCGTTCACCTGTGTGTCGTTCACCTGTGTGTCCGTTCATCTGTGTCCGTTCACCTGTGTGTGTTCATCTGTGTGTCCGTTCACCTGTGTGTCCGTTCACCTGTGTGTCCGTTCATCTGTGTGTGTTCATCTGTGTCCGTGCACCTGTGTGTCCGTTCATCTGTGTGTCCGTTCATCTGTGTGTCCGTCACTCCGTTCATCTGTGTGTCCGTTCACCTGTGTGTCCGTTCATCTGTGTGTCCGTTCACCTGAAACCGTTCACCTGTGTGTCCGTTCATCTGTGTGTCCGTTCATCTGTGTGTCCGTGCACCTGTGTGTCCGTTCATCTGTGTGTCCGTTCATCTGTACCTGTGTGTCCGTTCACCAGTCTGTTCTGGTCCGTTCATCTGTGTGTCCGTTCATCTGTGTGTCCGTGCACCTGTATAAACGAAACCCCAGAGAAGCAGTGATAGATTTCAACGAAGGTGAATTACAATGGAATATATCAATAGAATAACACGTATCAATAACCAGAGAGACGGAGGTGGAGGGAGGGGTGAGGGGGTGGAGGGAGGAGGGGTGTGTGGGAGGGGTGGGGTGGAGGGGGTGGGGTGGAGGCAGTGGGGGGGTGGGTGGAGGGGTAGAGGGAGAGGGGTAGATAAGACAGTGCACGGATACAATCACCGGAAGGGTTAGGTTAGGTTTGGTGAAGTGAGGTTAAGTTAGGTTAGATTAGGTTAGGTTAGGTTTAGGGAGGTTTAATTTAACTTAACTCTTCCTCTCTTCCTCTCATGCACAAAACATTCATTATTGGGAACTTAGTTAAAACAGGAATTTGCTTGTAGATTCCCTCCTACCTCCGTCTCCCCTCTCTCATTCTCTCTCCTCCCTTCCCTCTGCTCCCCCCCCTCCCTCCTCCTCTCCTCCCCCTTTCCTCTCCTCCCCCCTCCCTTTTCCTCTCCCTCTTTCCCTCTCCCCCTTCCCTCCCCTTTCCCTCCCTTCCCTCCCCCCTTTCCCTCCCCTTTCCTCTCCTCCCTCCTCTACAAAAACATTACACTTCCTCCCCCTTTTTCTACTTCTTTCCAACAAACCTCACAATGGAATCTTATTTATCAGCCGATTGTATTGACAATTTCCCCAGGAAGCAAAAACACCTTGGTCTAACACGCCACGATAAAGGGCCTGTGTTTATTGTTCTGAGGCTGTCGTTGTGAGGATTATTTATATGAAGTTAGGTTGTACTAGGTTAGGTTAGGTTAGGTTGCGTTAGGTTAGGTTAGGATGGGCATCAGACGTCACAGGGTAATAATAGATAAAACACCTAAATCATATCGGTAACGAGGACCTACCTGAGTGAAGTCTCTGATACCTACCAAACCCCAGTGACTTCCTTACCTGTAGACACTGTAGCCAACCTGGTTAATTATTTCATACCTAGGAGAAACACATACAATCTCTCTCAGTCAAATTCTCATCACCCTCAGCTCTACTTTATCCTTCTTGAGAAACATGTTGATGGAGTATCTCTCAGCCATGTCGTGTTTCTCAGCTCCACTTTGTGTCTTTGAGGTACACGGTGAAGGCAGTCAGGCGAGGAGGTGTATCATTAGAGATGTAGGAAGCTGGTCTCCTCTTGTGGTCTGCTAACATGACTGTCCCCTTGTTGTTGAATTAATGGTCGGTTCTTGTTATCTTCACGCTGTTGTTATCTTCACCCTGCTGTTATCTTCACCCTGCTGTTATCTTCACCCTGCTGTTATCTTCACCCTGCTGTTATCTCGACAGGTCTTGAGGAAATTTTGTGAGGTAAGACATTTGAAGATGATATCGAACATGAAATTGAAAGTCAGGGGTTAAGGTCACAGCTGAAGGTCAAAGGTTAAGGTCATAGCTGAAGGTCAGAAGCTAATGTCACAGCTAAAGGTCAAAGGTTAAGGTCATAGCTGAAGGTCAAAGCTTAAGGTCATAGCTGAAGGTCAGAAGCTAATGTCACAGCTAAAGGTCAAAGGTTAAGGTCACACAAAGGTCAAATTTAAGGTCACAATTGAATACCACTTCCTACATTGTTTACCAGGAAAATATAAGATTATTTACACGATCCATTCTTCTCGTTTTCGTGTTTACTGATTCTCTTCTTCTTCTTCTTCTTTGTATTTACGATTTTTTTTTTTAAACTTACGATTTTTAGGGTAATATAATCTTTTTAAGTGAATATAATCCTTTTAATACTTTTTTTAACCTTTTTTTAGACCGACTTTTGTTATCTGTTTATGGTGAATCTCGTTATATTTTTTTTTTATAATATATTACTATGTTTAGTTTAAAATTGTGTTTTTCATTGTAAGGAAACAAAAGTGCTTATCACCTTTCATTCTCACCTGTTGTCAGAACCATTTTTTATGATATTGTTCTTCGGGTTGAGAAACCTTTTGTATTCCACCGTCACCACCACCCTCACTCTCACCATCCTTACCACTACCATCTTCACCACTACCATCGTCACCACCACCACCACCACCACCACCACCACCACCACTATCACTACCACTACCACTACCACACCACCACCACCAAATCAATAGTGAGCAACACGTGAAGAAAGTCAAGACAATTTTGTGGGTGTGGAGTGAGAGAAGTGGATAATAAGTGTGTTGATGTGTGTAAGTGCAGAGTGTGGAGGAGTGTGGGAGTGTGGAGGTGTGGAGTGTGGAGTGAGTGTGTGGAGGTGTGTGCATGTGGAAAATCGAAGTAAATTTATCGTGAAAGTGGGTTAATTTAGCTTAATCTCACACATATATTAGCTTAACTTTGCATAATTTAGCTTATCCCAGCCTTAAACCTATAGCTTAACATACCTTTATCATTGTAAAGGGGAAATTACACACACACACACAACACAACACCAACACCACACACAACACACACAACACACACACACACACACAACACACACAACACACACAACACACACACACAACACAACACACACACACACACACACAACACAACACAACACACAACACACACCACACACACACACACACACACACACACACACACAACACACACACAACACACACACAACACACACACAACCAACACACACACACACACACACACCACAACACACAACACACACACACACACACACAACACAACCACAACACACACAACACACACACACACACAACACAACACACCAACACACAACACACACACACAACACAAACACACAACACACCACACACACACAACACAACACACACACACAACACAACACACACACACACACACACACACACACACACACACCTGCACATATGCGTCAGGTACACCAAGTCGATAATCTCCGGCTGGAACAGAGTCTCAGGAGTGCTCTTCAGGGCCAGGCAGTGTAAGGGTTCGTCAGGGCCCAACACAGATGGAGGCGGCACTACTGGAATGTGGAGAACCCGCTTTTACAAGGGCCCCTGGGGATAGATAGATAGATAGACAGATACGCGTAGATAGATAGATACGCGTAAAATAGATAGATAGATAGATACACATTGTAATATACGTATAAAACGGTAAATTAATACGGTTAAATTAATACGGTTAAATTAATACGGTTAAATTAATACGGTTAAATTAATACGGTTAAATTAATACGGTTAAATTAATACGGTTAATATACGGTTAAATTAATACGGTTAAATTAATACGGTTAAATTAATACAGTTAAATTAATACGGTTAAATTACGGTTAAATTAATACAGTTAAATTAATACGGTTAAATTAATACGGTTAAATTAATACGGTTAATTTGCGGTTAAATTAATACGGTTAAATTAATACGGTTAAATTAATACCGGTTTAAGATATACGGTTATTAATACGGTAGTATACGGTTAATTAATGCGGTTAAATTAATGCGGTTAATTTAATGTGGTTAAAATATACGGATAAATATACGGTTTTGTCATATAAATTTCCATACCTGTTAAGGTTGAAATTTCTGTGCGTTTTTAGATAACATCATAACCTACTGGATAACCTTGCTTTAGTCGACCTTAGTGTTACATCACCTTGAGAAACTCGACCTTAGTGTTACATCGCGAAACTCGACCTTAGTGTTACCTCACCTTGAGAAACTCGACCTTAGTGTTACATCACCTTGAGAAACTCGACCTTAGTGTTACCTCACCTTGAGAAACTCGACCTTAGTGTTACATCACCTTGAGAAACTCGACCTTAGTGTTACCTCACCTTGAAACTCGACCTTAGTGTTACCTCACAGAAACTCGACCTTAGTGTTACCTCACCAGAAACTCGACTTAGTGTTACATCACCTTGAAAACTCCAATAACGTTACCTCACCTTGAGAAACTCGACCTTAGTGTTACATCACCTTGAAAACTCACGACCTTAGTGTTACACCTCACCTGAAAACTCGACCTTAGTGTTACACACCTTGAAAACTCTACATGTTATCCTCACCGAGAAACTCCCTCTTTAACAGCAGCGTACACACTCTCAAGTTTATCCATCATTCACTTGACGAACGGCCAAATTTTCAGTGATTTATGGGTCACTGGATGAGACAACAGTAATAGTGGAAGGTCATTTGGCGATAACACCCAATATATAAATACTGTTATCGGGTATTTGAAGATTACCCCCCTCCCCCCACCCCTGCAGACAGACAGACACAGACAGACAGGGAGACAGACACAGACAGACATATAGATAGATCACTCAACTCATGGTAAAGTAGAGGTGGGCGTGGCTGTAGTGTTCCATGGTATTAAATAACCAAAAAGAGATGGTTTGAGTGTTACTTGGTCGTGGTTTTGGTTTATGGTCGTTTTGGTGTTACTTGGTCGTGGTATGAGTGTTACTTGATCGTGGTTTGAGTGTTCTGGTCGTGGTTTGAGTGTTACTTGGTCGTGGTATGAGTGTTACTTAATCGACACACTATCAAGAGACGGTATAGGTAGACTGGTAGACTGGTAGGCTTACAGTACAACACGAAGTTATTCTCTAAAAAAAAATTCAACACGTAAAATTTCATCACTAATTGGACACGTGAGACAACCTAATAAGGTCAACTTAACATACGATAGATAGATAGCTAGATAGATAGATAGATAGATAGATAGATGAATGAATGTTGTTAATACTCGTCATCAACAAAAGTAAAAACAAAATAAGAAATGAAATTTACAAAAGTTCAGAATTTGGTTTTTTTCAATTAATTGCAGATATAAGAACTCATTTGCCTACTCACTTAGACTACGGCATAAAAGATGAATAATCAAAAGTTCCTATGTTAATTTTTCGTCTAATTGGAGGTGTAAGGCGTGACTCAGGGAGACTGGAATAATTATTAAAGGGAGGAAATAGAGTAGAGGAGTTAAATGGCCCTGATAGTGACTCGTCTCTTATAAATATCTTTCATTAATTACCTATCCTTCTCGTTTAGTCTGTGTGTGTGTGTGTGTGTACGTAACTCAATCCGTCCTTGCGTGTGTACATTACTTTAGTGCGTGAATCTTCGTACTTGGTCATGTTCCCAGCATTTACCTGTCATTCTCTACACCTGTATTGCATTACTTAACCCTTTCCCTTCCCTTACTTCAGGTGAAATTCGTAATATGGAGTTTCTATTTCACTTCACATCTAATACGTGTTTTCTCTTCCATCTTTCCCTCTTTCTTAATCCCTCTCAGTCTTTCCCTATCCTATCTTTACCTATCTTTCTTTCCCTCTCATTCTTTCCCTCTTCTTCTTCCCTCTCATTCTTTCCCTCTTCGTTCCCTCTCCTCTCTCCTTCTTCTCTCTCCTTTCCTCTTCTCCTCCCCCCTCTCATTTCCATCTCCTTCAGGGTCTTTCTCTCTCCCCTTTTATCGTCTATTTTATCTATCTCTTACTTCTCATTCTCTAAGTCTCCACACCATTATCACCGGCTTATTCTCTCATTCCTTCTATGTCTTCTCTTTATTTCAGTATTTATTCTTCTTTGTATTTCTTTGTATTCTCTTGTATTTATTTTCTTCTCTCAGTATTAAATGTTTCTCAGTATTAAATGTTTCTCAGTATTAAATGTTTCTCAGTATTAAATGTCTCTCAGTATTAAATGTTTCTTAGTATTTAATGTCCCTCACACACACACATAACACCCTCCCTAGTCACTGTATTTCCTTACCTCTGTCACACGTATCCTGTACCGACCCGTCCACTGTTCCATCCTTTTTCCACCTCCCTTCCTCAACCCATTTCCACAGTAAGAAAATCCGCCCTTGACTTCCTAATTCTTTAAACTTACTTATTTACTTAACTTAATTACTTCTCTCTCTCTCTCTCTCTCTCTCTCTCTCTCTCTCTCTCTCTCTCTCTCTCTCTCTCTCTCTCTCTCTCTTGTACATTCACCAATTATTTGTAATTTTCTTATCATTACCCTTATATTTCCCCTTTGTTCTTAATATATATATTCCTCGTTTCATATCACATCATATATGTTATAATACATAAAATAATCTTCGTCTGTTATATAATTAAATGTTTTTTTATAACTTTTACTATAAGAAAATAATTATTGTATTTAATCGTTGAATATAATTTACTTACCTGAGTATTGTGTGGATATGGAGTAGGTGCAGTGCTCTGGCCTCGCTGGTGGTGGTAGTTGAGTTGGTAGGGTTGGTAGGACTGATGGTGGTAGTTGGGTTGGTAGGACTCGTGCTGGTAATGGTGGTAGGGCTGGTAGTGGTGTTGGTAATGGTGTAGAGCTTGGTAGTGGTGATAATAATGCCGGTATTGGTGGTTGGTACTGCTGATAATGGTAGTGGTAGTAATGGTGGTATTAGTTTGTATCGAAGTTAAGGTTATTATTTGATACCTTAACTATTGTCAATATTAGGACACTAGATTCACTCCAGACAACTTTTTATATTTCATCTACTTCAGTTTATCAATACCACCAATGACATAATTCCTTCTCACTTGCATTACCGTTTTAAGTATTTAGAATTATAAGTATTTTGTCATCTGATGTTCTTTTGTTTCATAGATGTCTTGTGTTACGTTGCAATGGTCTGTTAACTTGTCTGTTCCTCACTATAAACGTCTTGGGGGAAGGTTCAAGTTGTTTTTCGTATGTGTCTCAAAACATCAGCTTAACCTCCCATCCGTGAGCAATATAAACAAACTACTTCCAGTCCATGAGAAACAGTAAGAAATATGGAGGAGATATTCCCCTTCCGTGAGAATTAAGGACGAGGTACTCCCCTTCCTTGAGGATTAAGGACGAGGTACTCCCCTTCCGTGAGAACTAGGGACGAGGTACTCCCTTCCGTGAACTAAGGACGAGGTACTCCCTTCCGTGAGAATTGAGTACTCCCCTTCCGTGAGAACTAGGGGACGAGGTACTCCCCTTCCGTGAGAACTAGGGACGAGTACTCCTTCCGTGAGAACTAGGACGAGGTACTCCCTTCCGTGAAATTAAGGACGAGGTACTCCCTTCCGTGAAATTGAGGACAGTACTCCCTTCCGTGAGAACTAGGGCAGAGGTACTCCCCTTCCGTGAGAATTAAGGACGAGGTACTCCTTCCGTGAGAAACTAGCGAGAAGATAATCACAAAGACGGTGACGCATGAAACACTGAAAGCCGTGGTGGGTGTGTAGGAGGGCGTGGTGGTGGGTGTGTAGGTGGGCGTGGTGGTGGATGCGTTGGGCTACGGAAGAACCACACAATAACACTACCACCTGCTTGTTTGTTTGCCTCTCCCCTCCACCCTTGTACAGGTGAGACGAAACACTCCAGAATGACGTTTAATATATTGCAAATAATCACTTCTAGACGTCAGATGAAAACCCTTTGTTAATTTACTTAGTTTATTATCTTGTCTTTCACTCCCGATCAGATGAAACACTCTTGTAAAAATCCACAGTAAGAGAATAAGGTAAAGTTCTCTATATATCTGAGTTTTTGATCAGTGACGAGCCTTCCCACACACACACACTTGCTTTATAAAGATGGGTCACTAACACACACGTTTATGTAGGAAGGTGTGGAAGTGTAATGAGTCAGTATACACTCCTAGTTGTATACACGTAAGTCTTCATGAGTAATCACTATGGACTAAGAACACTTGGATGTTTGTTCAGGGTGTAAAGTTAGAGATTATACAAGAAAAACTCAAATAAAACACATTGATTAAGGGAAGTTACACTGTGTCGACGAGTGTAAGTGTAAAGAATCAATACTCGTAAAGACACTGTACGGTACACTTCAGCCCCTCACAAGTAACAAGGTATATAAACACTGAAACGTTTATCCAATGGACTTACTAAGATCAACGTTTTTAAGGGAATTTTTAAATCCAACATCTACACGTGCAGAAAATCACTAACATTCATATTTTTTTTTAAACACTGTGTATCTTATGTCATGAGCAACAGCGTGTATAAACAAGACTAAAAAAAAGTTTGTTCTAAGGTTCACTCTGTCTCCAGGCGATTTCTCGACACTTTACACACACACTCGCTGCTTTTGTCCCTCTAGTGGTGTGCCAGCGAGGGAGGATGACACTTACAACAATTCTGTACTTTAATTCTGATGCTTAAAATAGTGTTTATGTGAGAATATTTAGTCGATAGTCTCAGTGTAACCTTCTGGGGGCCATTTGGGCTATAATCTTTGTGTTTTAACTTAAATCATCCAGTTAGATACGTTCTTATTACCACTTATTAGGGAAATCATACGTATGGATTTTTTTGTCGTGTTTTACCTAAAGTTAGATAGTTATTTCTCAACATTATTTAACGAGAGATATTTCAACGCACGAACCTTTTGAGAATTTAAACTCATCTCAAAGTATTTTCCACTAGGATTATTCTGTCACATATCCACTCAGCATTCAGTTTCAAGTATGAGATCTGTAGGTGTTCGTCCCGTAGAAGAGAGAGGAGTCGTGTAGAAGGAGGAGGTGGTGAGGGCAGCGACGGGGTGGAGGACGAGTGTATTGTAGCGGCAGCGACACTGAGTTTGCTGCTCTCGTGGCGCGCCGCTCCACCACTGACTGGCGGCTTTGCGCTCACTACACCCTGCCTGCCTGCTTGCCTCACTCCTTCCTTCCTTCCTTCCTTCCTTCCATGCGCACCTCTCTCTCTCTCTCTCTCTTTCTCTCGTCCACAAAATACTTCCCGATATTATTAATAAAGGATTTCCAAGTTAAACACATTAAATTTTAAGCGGATAGTCCCCCAGTTCTAATAGACCCCAGTCCTTTTGCCACTAGAAGACGCTATTGTAAGAACCTTTTAGCTCACTTAATTATGCGTAAAGCCGTGTTATATAATGTGTTTCTCTTAG
Organism: Homarus americanus; assembly: GCF_018991925.1. NCBI lineage: Eukaryota > Metazoa > Arthropoda > Malacostraca > Decapoda > Nephropidae > Homarus > Homarus americanus. Next base: position 7,717,880 of record NW_024749657.1, read on the forward strand.
CCATTGTGTAGAGGTCTTATTATTATTATTATTATTATTATTATTATTATTATTATTATTATTATTATTATTATTATTATTATTATTATTATTATTATTATTGTATTATTATTATTATTATTATTATTATTATTATTATTATTATTATTATTATTATTATTATTATTATTATTATTATTATTATTATTATTATTATTATCGTCTGTCACTACAAAATCAACACACCATACACAAACTAATTCATACAATAACTCCCATAACTAAAACAAACTATTAATATAACCCACAGAAGAAAAAAAAAATCCCAATAACGTAAAATAAAATGAAAACTTTACCCCGTGTTAAAAGTCTCTGCCTGTACCTGATTTCCCCCCCACCACTACATTACCTTTACACACTCACCTGGGACAACTAAGTCAACACCTATAGGAAACTAAATAATTTACCTGGACAAAAGATATAAAAAAGATAAGAGTCGTTAAGTAAGGAAAGAATTTGTCCCTTGCGTGTTGTTAATTGAGCATCAGAAAGGTTTTTTTTTTCTCATCTGTTAAAAACTTTGTAAGTGGGAGGGGGAAGGAGCGTAACTGGTGGCTGATGAACTTGAAGCACATATACCTGGTTACTGAAGCACTTGAAGCACATATACCTGGTTACTGAAGCACTTGAAGCACATATACCTGGTTACTGAAGCACTTGAAGCACATATACCTGGTTACTGAAACACTTGAAGCACATATACCTGGTTACTGAAGCACTTGAAGCACATATACCTGGTTACTGAAGCACTTGAAGCACATATACCTGGTTACTGAAGCACTTGAAGCACATATACCTGGTTGCTGAAGCACTTGAAGCACATATACCTGGTTACTGAAGCACTTGAAGCACATATACGCAAATGTTCTTCTCCTAACCTAACTAAACCATTATATCCTTCGTCATATATTTTTCAAGGTATAACTACTTAATATATACTTCTCAAAGCGACCAAGAATGTCTCGTTGTGTTGTGTTGTGTTGTGTTGTGTTGTGTTATGCACGGAATTCCCAAGAACATTAATTAGCCTTTTAACTTAGTAAATAGTGTTAATGGAATGTTGAAAGTTATCTTGTAAATATTTCTAGCTTAGTATGTTAATGTTAGTGTGTGTGTGTGTGTGTGTGTGTGTCATGTTGTATACACTTATAAGAGAGAGAGAGAGAGAGAGAGAGAGAGAGAGAGAGAGAGACCTTTGCTAATACGAATGAATTACGCTACTTTCTCTAATTACACCTGGTATTACGGGTGACGTATGACCAGATCATTAATATGGCTCTTAATTTGAGAGAGAGAGAGAGAGAGAGAGTGAATCCATCATCATCATCATCATCATCATCATCATCATCATCATCATCACTACTAACTCGGGTCTTCACTGAGAGATGAATAAAGAGTTAAATTAGATGATAAAGATGATCTGAGAGATAATGAGAGAAAGTGTCTATTATCTGTCTTGAGAGGGAGAGAAGGGGAGAAAGAGACAATGAAGAGGAGAGAGAAAAGAGAATTGATTCAGGTAAGAGGATAATGAGGGTCAGTTACGTGCATTATACCTGTAGTTTTTACGCATGATGAATAATTGAATCGTAAGGAGAGAGAAAGAGTGAGGTGTGAGTGTGTGAGTGAGGAGTGTGTGAGTGTGTGAGTGAGGTAGTGTGTGGTAGAGTGTGTGTGTGTGTGGTAGAGTGTGTGTGTGTGTGTGTGTGGTAGAGTGTGTGTGTGTGTGTGTGTGTGTGTGTGTGTGTGTGTGTGTGTGTGTGTGTGTGGTAGAGTGTGTGTGTGTAGAGTGTGTGTGTGTGTGTGTGTGTGTGTGTGTGTGTGGTAGAGTGTGTGTGTGTGTGTGTGGTAGAGTGTGTGTGTGTGGTAGAGTGTGTGTGTGTGTGTGTGTGGTAGAGTGTGTGTGTGTGTGTGTTTGTGTGGTAGAGTGTGTGTGTGGTAGAGTGTGTGTGTGTGTGTGTGGTAGAGTGTGTGTGTGTGTGGTAGAGTGTGTGTGTGTGTGTGGTAGAGTGTGTGTGTGTGTGTGTGTGTGTGTGTGGTAGAGTGTGTGTGTGTGTTTGGAAGCTAGAAGAAATGAAAGATGGTAACAGTTAGGTTAAGTGTGGCCCCATTACCTTGATAATAACGAGGATGGCCGGACTGAGGGCCACCAAGGCGTGAAAATTTGTTTAAGGTGTAGAAGCTGTCGCCAACACCACAACCACACCCTGAGTTAAGTTTCATGACCCAGTGTCAAGGAATAGTCCGAGAAGACCGGGCAACTGGCCAACTGCACTGGCTAGCCATTACCCAGGAACACGATCCGCAAATCGATTAACATCCAATTCCCCAATTACTGCTGGGTAGACAGAGGCAAATGGCGTAAAGAAACTTGCCCATATTTCACCCTGCCCGGGGAATCGAACCCGGGTCCGCTCTCTTCCGAGGCGAACATGCTGAACATTACACCACAGGTGGCCACATGACATTGATTATAGCCTTACCCTTAATACTATTTCTTTACTCTTTCAATTACGAATCATCAATAACCAAATAACCCAAACTGTAATGCTGAGTGACTGGATAAATAATATGACTTTAACACGAGCCGCCTCCACCGGTCAATAAACTCAGGATAAGTGAGACAACTGCACCACACTGTCCTCCTCCCTGGTGTGTGTCCCTGTGTAGTGGTCGTGACGAGAGATTGTGTCCTTTATAGGGGAATATTTAGAATGAACCAACGAGGAACACAGGAATGGAATTATATTCGTGTTATTGTGGAGGTTGTGGTGCCACCTAACGGGAGACACTGGTACTATCTTTCTCCCACCAGGTTAGGTCAGGTTAGAGCCAAGTCAGGTCACTAGTGGAGTCTCGCTATCAAGTTCAGGGCATTGATTTTATTCTAATATTTACTGTTTATTTTGTAATTACTGATCCCTCCCCCCCCCCCTCTCACGCACTGCCTCACTCCAGGTATAGCCAATCCACCACACCTCGCTGGTAAACTAATCATCAACACCTGTTCGTGCGTATGATCACCTCCTATTGGCTGGGTCTTCATAGTTCTCTAATTAGTTCACCTGCTGATTAGTCCCTCCAGCTTATTTCACCTGATAATTAAATACCCTAATAACTAGTGGTGTTAGGTTAGGTTAGTGTTTAAGTTAGATTAGATCAGAGATTTTTTTTAGGGTTAGGTTAGGTTAGGTTAGGTTAGGTTAGATGGGGTGTCTATTCTTTACGTGACCTCCATCTAATTATATTCAGCCCGGAAGTTCACTAGTCTCGCGCTATAAGTTAACACAGGGGTGAAATAGAGGAATCCTGTTGGCGGTCTCCGTTAAGTCGAACACGCGATACAGTACGGAACACGGCTTCATGGATTCCGGTGTATATATAGAGGTTTACTGGTTTTTTTCTCTTAATATTTAGCGGATTTTTTTTCTTTTTGGCGATATTTGATAAAGTCTCCTGATGGTTTTTGGTTTTTTTATTATTTCCTTCCCCTCTCTCCTCCTACCATACCCCCCCTTCCTCCCCCTTCCTCCCCCTTACCCCCTCTTCCCCCTACATGTAATACCTCCTCCCGAACCAGTGAGAATCAGAGCCTGAATCATTAAGAGACAGGTAGGCCTTTATTGTATACCTTCCTCTTCCTCATTTCGTCTCCAAGTGCCGCTCGAATTGCCTGCCTCGACGATATGAGTTCCGTAAAGGGGGAGGAAGAGGAGGAGGAAGTAGTAGAAGGAGGAGGAGGAGGAAGAAGTAGAAGGAGGAGGAGGAGGAAGTAGTAGAAGGAGGAGGAGGAGGAAGAAGTAGAAGGGAGGAGAAGCAGGAGGAAGAAGAAGATGAAGGAGGAGGAAGTGGAAGGAAATGGAGGAGGAAGGGGAAGGTAAAGGAAAGGGGGTAGAGGAGGAGGAGGAAGAAGAAAAAGAGGTGGAGGAGGTGTACCCAATAATTACTTCCGCTTGTGTGTTCGTTTCTTTGTTTCTCTTGTTTGATCTCGTGAGATTTCTACCATTTCTTTGAACTAGGAAGCTGGTGGAGAAAACAAAAATACTCTCTCTCTCTCTCTAAGTGGCCCTGTGTACTCTCAGAAAGGTTTTAGCTTCGTTGTCCTTTACCCAGAAAACAATGACATAACTTGTATCCCACCGAGAGAGAGAGAGAGAGAGAGAGAGAGAGAGAGAGAGAGAGAGAGAGAGAGAGAGAGTTAAGATGCCATGGTTCTAAAGTCACAATCGTTTCTCTTTTGTTTCCTCACCAGATTTACAACTTACGTATTAAACCAGATTTATATCTTACGTATTAAACCCGATTTATAACTTACGTATTAAACCAGATTTACAACTTACGTATTAAGACCAAACACACATCAGTACACATTCCAGTCATTGAGAAGCAGTTCATTTTGTTAACACATTTAACTTAAAAAAACAAAACAAAGAGTTATATCCTTAATTATGTTTACTAGCTGATGAACAAGTGTAATTACTGATCTGGTTATGCTGGTGAGGGAGTGAGGGGGGGAGGGAGGGTAGGTGGTGAGGAGGGAGGGAGGGAAGGAAGGAAGATGGTGACGGTGAGGGAAAGAGGGAGGAAGGGAAGGCAGCAGTGAGGGAGACACAGTGAGGGAGAGAGGGCAGGAGCAGTGAGGGAGAGAGGGAGACAAAGGGAGGGAGGGAGGTCAGGCACAGTGAGGGACTGACCAACACAACCTGGTAAATAACTCAGCATAGTAATAATCTATTGAGAAAAATATAAACAGTGTAGATAACAAATAAACATATATAGAGTAAAAATATATATATAAACTGTATTTTTTAATGATAACAGGAGATATATTACAGAGGTCACACTGATAAGAATGTTGTTTTAAAAATAAGAATATAAGTAACTGATTCAAATGGTAGGTAATAGAAGAATGTGTATTATGAACATTTAAACATCTTTAATGTCTCCTTCAATCTGATGTTTATTGATGTTTGGATGTTAGAATGTTGGCACTATGTTTTAATAATTATGAGGGGTCTTACTGGTGATGGGGGTCTTACAGGTGATGAGGGTCTTACTGGTGATGGGGGTCTTACAGGTGATGGGAGTCTGGTGAGGTCTTACAGGTGATGGTCTTACAGGTGAGGTCTTTCAGGTGATGGGGTCCACAGGTGATTAAGTCTTACTGGTGATGTGGGTCTTACAGGTGATGTGGGTCTTACAGGTGATGAGTTCTTACAGGTGATGGGGTTCTTACAGTGATGAGGTCTTACAGGTGATGGGGTCTTTCGAGTGATGGGGTCTTACAGGTGATGAGGGTCTCTTACAGGTGATGGGGTCTTTGAGTGATGGGGTTCTTACAGGTGATGAGGGTCTTACAGGTGATGGAGGTCTTACAGGTGATGGGGGTCTTACAGGTGATGGAGGTCTTACAGGTGATGAAGGTCTTACAGGTGATGGGGGTCTTACAGGTGATGGGGGTCTTATAGGTGATGGAGGTCTTACAGGTGATGAAGGTCTCCTATGTATAAACTTCTTCAGGTAGGTGGTGAGTGATTCCTCCTTAATGCCCACAACAGAGTTTTAAAATGGATCGGTTAGGTTAGGTTATAAACTGTCTGTCAGGACCTAGGAGACCTGTAGGACCCTTGGAGGACGCCTGTTGGAGGCTTGTTAAAGGAGGTTTGCTGGAGACTTGAGGACGCTTGTGGGAGATTTGTTGGAGACTTGTGGGGGATTTGTGGGAGACTTGGGGAATACTTGTGGGAGACTTGTTGGAGGACGCGTGTAGGAGGCTTGTGGAGACTTGGAGGAGACTTGTACCACATATGAGCGTTAATTATATCACCTGTTCCCACTTGTTAAATGTTGATGTATTTTCAGGCTGTAAACAGGCTGGAGTCTCCTCTATATAATCCGTTAGTTGGAGGGTTTCGTATATAACGGACTTTCGATATAATGGACTTTCCTCTCTATAACAATCCGTTTGTTGGGAGGTTTCATATATAACGGAACTTGAATATAATGGACTTGCATATCTATATAATCCGTTAGTTGGAGGGTTTCATATATAACGGACTTACGCTATAATGGACTTTCATCTCAATATAGTTCGCTATTTGGAGGGTTTCATATATAACGGACCCTCGATCTAACGGACACCCAAGATTCAGATTCAGGATAAAACTGATAAAACAGACATTGAGGATTTATTGATAGTCTATCCAGCCAATAATAGGACCTGGAACTCTATAGGATGTTCACCTATTTACCTGATGGCCGCCCCTGACCACCTGAAGGAAACTGATGCTGGTGTAGGATTCCTTATTGTCTTGTCTAGGACTATTTTAAAGGACAGGTAGGACTCCCCACCCCTCCCTTCCCTCACTCCTTCATCTGGTAGGTTAGGTTAGGTTCGGTTAGGTTTATAAAGAAATATATTGGAGAGGCATAGTACAAATCTATTATAATAAATACTGATTAGTTTAGTTCCCATGATATTTCACAGCTGAGATTCGTTTTCTTCAATGATATAAACTAACTCCAAAGAAAATGTATCATAGATAAATTTAGGGTAGACACAAGTATATTTATGTTTTACTGATGCGATGTTTACTGATGTTTGGTTGTGTCCAGATTTTCAGTCACTTGATTAACAGAAGCCATAACTGACTCTAGTTGACTAGTTACAGGTATACTCATAGGCTTATGTTATACCTAGAGTACGTAACTTTAACCTAACCTAACCTAACCCATCACAGCTTTAAGTGAACCCAGATAGATTCGTTCACACTTCTCTCCTTAGATAGGAAAAAAATGAACGTAGGAACCTCTTGTGAACGTCCAGTCTTTGGGTTCAGTTTAGTGCTCCAGTCTTCCCTTGTCCGTTCTCCCACCTCGGTATTATACGCTCACAAACACACGATAATTGAACCTCATTTTATTGACATTTTTTTTTTGAGGGCAGATTGGATAAATGGTTGCCCAGACCAGCTAGCATTAAAAGTCTATTGGCCAGTAGCAGTGTATTGTTAAGGAAGCAGGGATAAGATTATGGAGAATTATACTGGCCACAACGAGGTATCCCTTAGAGCACAACGCAGATTAATCTCTCTCTCCCTCCCTCTCTTTCCTACTCTCTCTCTCTCTCTCTCTCTCTCTCTCTCTCTCTCTCTCTCTCTCTCTCTCTCTCTCTCACCTTATTGGTTGTGTGTCTAGGATGAGGTATATTTAATTAACACTCTTTCATTCTCTGGCCACACCATTAGATTCTCTTATACTCGTGTGATCCAAGTTTGTTGATTTTCACTTCACTATCTTCGTCTTTAAATCTCCTTCCTTCCTTCCTTCCTTCCTTCCTTAACTCTCCTTCCTTCCTTCCTTCTTTAACTCTTCTTCCTTCCTTCCTTCCTTCCTTAAATTTCCTTCCTTCCTTCCTTCCTCCACCATCTCTTCCTTAGCTCCCTCTTCTTATCTCCCACTCTTCCTTGGCTCTCCCTCCTTCCTTGCTCTCCCTCTTCCTCCTCTTATCTTCCACTCTCAAGAATCGTTTAACGCTTCCAATATATTTTTGCAGTCTTTTAAATTTATCCACCAAAGTTACTGTAGGCTGAGCCTTGACTGAGAAATCTTGCTGGTAATCTGGCGAGTGGCCAGGTGAGTCAGTGAGTGAGTGTGTGTGAGTCAGTGAGTATGAGTGAGTCAGTGAATCAGTTAATTACCATAATAATTACAGGTGAGTTTCTACAGGTATACCTAAGGTGTGTAAACAACTTATAACTTTAAATTACAATTCTCTCTTAATATTTTCCCAAGGCTAATATTTGACTTTTTTCTCTCCCTCAACGTTATCTCTAAGTGAGGTAAACTCCTAAGATTACCTCGCTTAGATATAGTGTTGCAAAGTGTTCCAAGTGGATGTAAGGGTCAGTAAATATTTGCTTTGTATTTTAACCTTGATTGCATTCGTGTGTGTGTGTGTGTGTGTGTGTGTGTGTGTGTGTGTGTGTGTGTGTGTGTGTGTGTGCGTGTGTGTGTGTGTGTGTAATTTAACCACACACACTTCACAGTACATACATTAAGCATAATCTTTAACGACCTCTTACTGATAACGACCTTAACCTAAACGACCATATCTTAATGACGACCTAGCGATCCCCCCCTCTCCTATCAATGGACCTCACTGCCAGTTGACCTCTCTAAACGGACATAATGACCCTATTAAACGCTTCTCTCTAATCACTGTGACCTCGTAGACTGGACAGCCAATAGGGGGACGTACACTCTGTAATTACCCTATACATTGAGATATTAATTTTGTCATTTAGTAACTCCGAGAAATGGTGATTATAGGTGTAATTGGTAGTATGGTAGTTAAGTAATGTGGGAGAGAAATGGTCTTTAAATACTGTTGAAGCTAAGGTGTTGTATTTGCAATTTGCTTTTAAACCTTTATGTTGCAAGGATGCTAATGACTGCAACTACACGACCGTAATAAGAGCAATCAGAGATATATGATCACTGCAACAATGCAACAATAGTAAACTTGTATATTATTGTAAAGTTCAAGGATTATTTAGACATATTACAATTAACTAAAGCATTATATTGCAATACTTCACTTCTTTGGGTAATATTTTGCTTCGACGCATTATGTGACCTGCTAGTGAATAGTCATAGATCTATCCCGTGTTATGTTCATGGTAATCTATCCGCTGGGAGTTGAATCGTAAACTGCATCACTAACACGAGAATTTATCCGAGTTGTAGTGTAATATTGTCGCCATTTTGGAGTCTTTTTGTATGTCATGTACCTAGGAGAGCTTTATAATCAGGTAGTAGTAGTAGTAGTAGTAGTAGTAGTAGTAGTAGTAGTAGCAGTAGTAGTAGTAGTAGTTGAATATAAGAAAGAGAATCAGTCTTGGAGGAATCAGGTGACAGCTTCCAGGATCTTGTTTGTGATTGGTTGGTCCCTCGAGGTCTTGTGGTGGCCGGGAGGGACAAGCAACCAATCATACGTGAGATAAGAAATAAATTCCAACCAATGTGTAATAACCTTCAGGCGCAAGAAGAACCAATTGCAGCAGAGATAAACTATGAAAACTAACCAATCACAGATGTCAAAAAAAAAAAAACTAACCAATGAATGAGAGTGGAGAATAAAGGAGAGCCAATCACAGTAGACGTAAACATTTAACCTCAACAGTGAATGAAATCAAGCGCCCCCCCCCCCCTCCTCTCTCTCTCTCTCTCTCTCTCTCTCTCTCTCTCTCTGGGGAACTGGATTACAAGGAGCTGCTTTCACCACCTACATCACCCATCTCTTTATACACATACTCTCACCCACTCCCCTCCCTCCCCTTCCCCTCACCCCTTCCCCCTCACCCTTCACCTTCCTCCTCCAAAAAATGTGATTACCTTCCTACATAAATCTCAATACAGCAACAAAAGACGCCCTGGGGTGATGTATTGCAGCCATTACCAACGTGTTATTAATGACAGGTGGGCCTTGATACTAAATTACTACCACCCCCCCCATAACTACGTCATTTCCCCCATAATGACGTCATTCCCCCATAATTACGCACCCCACCCCATAATTACGCCACACATAATAACCCCGCATAATTATGCCACCCCCCCATAACTTCGTCATTCCCCCATAAATTACGCCCTTCCCTATCGCGGCAATTACGTCCCACTCCTCTTATAATTCGCCCCCTCCCCCCCACCAATTACTTACTGATAATGGTAACCAAATATTTTAACGTTTATGGTGTGTTTTGGACCTCGTGTGGCACTCCATGTGAGCGTCTGTATGGTGGCGTCTGTGGTGGTGTGTTAGCCATGTGGTGGTGTGTGTATGGTGGTGTGTGTATGGTGGCGTCTGTATGGTGACCTCTATGGTGGCTTCTGTATAGCAACACAACACAACACAACACAACACAAACGTTCATAATCTACAGCCCCTGACACACGTATATTGAAGCTTCGCCAGGCGTTTGTTCGCTTAAGGGTCCTCTTCTTTCGCCGATCTTTTATAGGTACGACTATTTCCAGTTTCCCCACGAATACATATTTTTTTTTCCTCTTCGTTGTATCGTTTGACACTAAATTCCTCCCGAACCTTGTGGCAATATCTACTTGAGGGTCGTATACGTGAAGAGAAATTGGGATTTTTTTTTTATTTATTCAGATTTACTTTATTTTTTTTGTATTATATATTTACTCATATTGTTATCGTGAAATAAAATTCATAATAAACAAAAAAATTATTCACCAGATAGAGACCCAGAAGTAGAAGCCTTGTCTTGTTATAATGACCACACGAGTAACATACAGTCATAGCATTCATTAAAACTAGCATTAGGACCCAACTCTTCGGGTGATCAAGAACCATCACTTCCAATCAACAGTATCTGAAGCTTCGTGTTCGGGAGTTGTGTGTGTTGCTGTACCTTTCTCACAACATAGAGTCTTTCCGAGGCTCCGAGGCTTCATACCAGGTCCTGTACTGTTACTAGTGTTGTATATCTGTTTAGTTCCTCCCTCCTCCAGTCTCCCTTTTAAAACACTCCCGGTTGGCAAAGAACAGAGGCATCGGTAGTGACACCAAAGTGACCCTCACCCCTTGTGTAAATATAACAGAGTTTCCCCCTCAACTATCGGCGAGTCTCCATTCTCTTTCATCCTCCTTGTTCCTGCAGTGGATAGGACACAGTAGGACACACACACACACACACACACACACACACACACACACACACACACCCTCACCCACACACGTCACAGCCACACACACACACACACACACACACACACACACACACACACACACACACACACACACACACACACACACAGGAAACGAGGTGATAGCAATACCCTTTCTCTCCCTCCCAGAAGCGGAGGATAATAAAAGAGAGAGTGGATAATGGTTATCCTGGCCAACAGAGTTCAGAGTTAATTTCCTCTCCTCTCCTCTCTCTCTCCCTCTCCCCCCCCCCTCTCTCTCTCTCTCTCTCTCTCTTTCTCTCTCTCTCTACAATACATACCCTTATCCCTAACTTAATTTGTAACTGGCCGCGTCCTTTTACACACACACACACACACAGTAAAATTATTTAGAAAAAAAAAACTTTGACTCAACCTCCCCCAAAAAATTGTGAAATTCAACAGACGAAACGTTGAAATTCTTGTCGTGACGCCAAAATTTTTCGTCGCTAAAAATACAATAACCAGAGCAGCTCACGTCTGGAATTTTGGAACGGATATCAGGAATTGAAATCAGAAAATAAGGAATCAGATCTAGGAATCGTAGATGGGAATAATTATCGCGTATGGGTCAGTATAGTTGGAATTGCAGTCATGGTCAATTACATTTTAAAAACCCTTGGAACGTGAAGCAGGAATGGGAATGGGAATAGTAACATGGGATGACAATTTGCACTAGGAATGGCTAACTTGGAACGAGACTATGGAAATGAAAATCTAGAATGTAAATTGGAATGGGTAATATGGAATAGAAAAAAATTAATGTATGAAGGAAATAAGAAGGAATGTAGAAATATAGAGACACGCCAACGTAAGAATGTATGAACGTTATTATGTGAGATTCTGTGAACGTGAGAAGGCCAAGAACACGTAAACGACCCCTCTCTCTCTCTCTCTCTCTCTCTCTCTCTCTCTCTCTCAGTAGTCACCATCTACCTGTCATTATAATCTTCAGGTAAAACACTTTAATTATCTTCATTAACCTAACCTAATCCACCTCAACGTTTCTCCTCATCCTGGGAAAAAAAATTAAACAAAAAAAAAGGTTTAATTTGCTTATCAGTATTGTCTTTCTATCAGATATTCCTTCTATTCTTATACTCTCATCTCGTAAAGGATAGAGAGAGAGAGAGAGAGAGGGGGGAAGACAGAGAGACCAACTACCGCTTCAAGTCCCAGAACCACTCAGTACCCTCGCTCGTCCTGGGAATCAAACCGGAGATAAAAAAAAACTTAATTGAGACTTGGTGAAGATGGGAATTTCATGGGAGGATGAAGACCACCTCTAGCCCACCTCTAGCCCACCTCTTGCCCACCTCTAGCCCACCTCCAGCCCACCTCCAACCCACTTGCATATCTCTAGTCCACCTCTTGCCCACCTGCATATCTCTAGCCCACCAGCCTACTTCTTGCTCATCATCAGCCCTAACTCTTGCTCACCTCCTGCCCACCAACCCACCTCCTGCCCACCAACCCACCTCCTGCCTACCAGCCATCCCACACCCTCAAAAAATGACGGAATTATTTTTATATTCATAAGCGTTAAGTCGGAAAGAATGGAGATGGCGGTTCCTTCGTAATACATACATACATACATACATACATACATACATACATACATACATACATACATAAGCCCCAAAATATCACTCCCCTCTTAGTACTGTCACTCACGTCCCTCATAACCACTCAGTCTCAGTGTTGTCGTCACTCATTTATGTTTACTTATAGTCTTAAATGTATCCAGGTATCGTGATGTTCTTTTGTTTTTTTGTATAAGTAATTGAATTCGTTCTTCTTTTGTTTTTTTGTATAAGTAATTGAATTCGTTGTTCTTTTGTTTTTTGTATAAGTAATTGAATTCGTTGTTCTTTTGTTTTTGTATAAGGAATTGAATTCGTTGTGCTTTTGTTTTATTGTTTTTCTTTGTTGAATTTATATATTTTTTTAATATTTCTGGCTTTCTATCTCTTTTTTCACTTCTTACACTTTTTCTCCGTCTCTTCTTCCTCATTATCTTCTTCCTTCTCCTCCTCTTCACCTTCCTTCTCCTTCTGCTCTCTGCCTCTTCATTCTTCCGTCTCTTCCTCTTCATCTTCCTTCTCCTTCTTCAATATTTCTGCTTCTCCCTCCACTTGGTCCTTCTGTTACTCTTACTCCTCCTCCTCCAACATCTCTTCCACACCTCCCTCCTTACTCCTCCTTTTCATACTCCCCTTCATCCACCACATCTCCTTCTTCCTCCCTCCTTCTCCTTATCACTCCATTTTTCCCCCCTCTCTCTCTCTCTCTCTCTCTCTCTCTCTCTCTCTCTCTCTCTCTCTCTCTCTCTCTCTCTGAGTACTACTTCATTATGCCGAGTTAACTTGATATAAGACCCCCCCTAACTCGCTAAGGCCACTTAACTCAAGTCAACTTCCTATAACTTTTTTATTTATTGTCGTGTTATGTTCAGCTATAGCTACCTCCAGTACTAACCTAACCTAACAACCTAACCTAACCAAATCTAACTCAGACGGATACAATTAACGAAGCAATTACAATGTGTAGCGAGTCTGCTTGTTAAGTGGGGGATGTAGCGAGAAGACAGGTCAGTGTGGCTCCAGAGGGCGTCGAGTGAGCACCTACACGCTCGCTCGCTCCTCTATCAGTTGCTCCTGTTCCCACCTCAATACACACACTGAGATCTGTAGTTAATATTGGTAATAATTTTAGTTCTTTTCTTTTCATCTAGCGGTAAATATTGATGAAACTATTATTGATAATTTGAAGTTTAGTGAAAGTTATATAAAGAAAAGTTTGAAATTATATATCTGTACGTGTGAAAATCAGAATTGTAAATTACTCTGGAAATTACGACAAAGTTTCTTGACAATTCTATCGCAAGTGTAAAAAAAAAAAAATCCCTACGTTTTGTTGTATCTTGAAATTATCTAATAGAAAAAGTTTTAACACCAAGTAAGTGTAATTACTTTAACACTTAGTTACTTAAATAACTATATATTAAACAGTGAGATAATATAAGTAATATATTAGTTTTATTGACTAGTTTCTTATAGATATATGTTATAGAGGATTACCACTTAACTATATGAACTAAAACATCCTTGAAGAAACACAATGAAACTTCTATATAACGAACTTCGATATATAGTCCATTATAAGCAAGTTTCACATATAACGGACTTCGATATAATGAACTAAACTCATTATAGTCCATTACATAGAGTTTTCACTGTACTAAAAAATTAACATCCATTTAATAAGTTTCTCATTATCGTTAATTGACTTTGATAATTAACTCATTAATTACCTTTGTGTAAAACTCAATCTATTAATTATGATGAACTAATCTAATGAAAAACAAGAGATAAATCGCCTTTGATGACTGATGCTATACTTAATTACTTAACAACGGTTATAAAAGTTTGTGTATAGGCCTAATCAGACACTTAAACCACTTACAATCATTTACAACCACTTATAACCACTTACAATCATTTACAACCACTTACAACCACTTATAATCATTTACAACCACTTATAACCACCTATAATCATTTACAACCACTTACAACCACTTATAATCATTTACAACCACTTACAACCACTTATAATCATTTACAACCACTTACAACCACTTATAACCACTTATAATCATTTACAACCACGTACAACCACTTATAATCATTTACAACCACTTACAACCACTTATAATCATTAAAGTGGTAAAAAGTGTAACAAACTTAGATGAACTGTGTTGTGGTGGTTGTTGTTGTAAGTGTGGTAGAGGATTTTTTTTGTTTACTGTGGTAGAAGAAGAAAGTGTTTGTTTACTGTGGTAGAGGAAGAAAGTGTTATATTTTCTGTGGTAGAGGAAGAAAATGTTTACTGTGGTGGAGGAAGAAAGTGTTTACTGTGGTAGAGGAAGAAAGTGTTTACTGTGGTCGAGGAAGAAAGTGCTTGTTTACTGTGGTAGAGGAAGAAAATGTTTACTGTGGTCGAGGAAGAAAGTGCTTGTTTACTGTGGTAGAGGAAGAAAATGTTTACTGTGGTCGAGGAAGAAAGTGTTTGTTTACTGTGGTAGAGGAAGAAAGTGCTTAGGGTTATTCTACTTAGTTTCAAACCATTTTGTTCTTAAACTTGGGCCATTTTGACTCAGATGGGCCATTTTGTTCTTAAACTTGGGCCATTGTCCTCCCTGGGCCATGTTGTCATGACCTCACATAAACATTTGTAGATAATCCATAGGCTACTTAGTGTTTTGAGACTACCTGTAGGACTGGGACTACCTGTAGGACTGGGACTACCTGTAGGACTGGGACTACCTGTAGGACTGGGACTACCTGTAGGACTGGGACTACCTGTAGGACTGAGACTACCTGTAGGACTGAGACTACCTGTAGGACTGAGACTACCTGTAGGACTGGAACTACCTGTAGGACTGGGACTACCTGTAGGACTTGGGACTGGGACTGCCTGTGGGTACTGGGACTGCCTGTGGGACTGGGACTGCCTGTACTGGGACCTGGGACTACCTGTAGGACTGGGACTACCTGTAGGACTGAGACTACCTGTAGGACTGAGACTACCTGTAGGACTGGGACTACCTGTAGGACTGGGACTACCTGTAGGACTGGGACTACCTGTAGGACTGGGACTACCTGTAGGACTGAGACTACCTGTAGGACTGAGACTACCTGTAGCCCTTGACATACTCAAAGACTATTCAAGGTGTCTAAGAGGACTACCTTTGACCCCCAATAGGAAGGCGATGTGACCTGTGATCCTCATTGGTCTTTGGAAGTGACCTGTGACCTCTCGTTCCATGGGGTTGACCTCTGACCTGGAGGTAGATCAAAAGGAGAAGATGATGTGGAGGTTAACTGCTCTAAGCATCCTAACAGCTGTGACTACCAGTGTTGAAATCAAGAGAAGTAAGTGGACCTTTTTTACTCTCACCCATCACCTTCACCCATCACCTTCACCCATCACCTTCACCCATCACTCACCCATTTCCCTTCCTTCCCTACCTCTCACACCCATTTTCCCTCCATCTGTCACCCTTTATTCTTCTCTATTCACCTTCATTTATCATTTATTACCCTCTTATCACTTTCACTTCCGTTTCTCCTGCTTCAATCTGTACATCAAAGAAAATGGGATATTTTTTGTCTGGGGGTTCCTAAAGGATATGAATTTCTCCCTCAGGGGTAACTAAAGCAGAGTATTTACCGTGTGAGAAGAAGAAGGAGGTGAGGGAGTGAATGTTTTTAGAGATAGAGGAGAGGAAGAATAAGAGATGGATAATGTATAAGTAGAATAAATGAATAATGTTTAAGATGAAAGAGAGAGAGAAAGAGAATATTGACAAATTTATAAAGAGAAGAAGAGGAATAAGAGAGGGTAATACAAAAGGAAAATGAATAAAGAATGGAAACAAAGATAGATGGATAATAACAGTGAAGAATGAAGAAGAAGATATACTGTTAAAGAGGATGTAAAGGGTAGATAGGGAGAATAGAATAAACGAGTGATAAGTGTGTACAGATAAGAGAGAGAGAGAGAGAGAGGAGGAGGAGGGTGATATGATGTCAAAGAGGAAGAGGTGAAAGGAGAAGAGAAGTATGGAGGAGAGAAGAAGAAAGAGGGGGGGAAAAGAAGTAGGAGGGGGAAAATGAGGAGGAGGAGGAGGAAAAGGGAAAAGAGGAGAAGAAAGAGGAAGAGGAGGAGAGTGTGACTATAATCTCGGGTACACACACACACACACACACACACACACACACACACACACACACACACACACACACACACACACACACGTACATTTATCTCTGGTAAAGTTAGTGTGTAGTAAAAGCGACCTTTATATACCACTCTCTATAGTATACTTCTGGGTATAACGAGTAAACTTAGGGTAATTCTTAGCATATTTTTTGTGATACAGTAAAACCTCTATTTAGCGGAGTAATATGAGGAAGAAAGTCCGTTATATCTGGAGTCCGTTATGTAAAATACCCCATCTAACGGATTATATATATAGAGAAATCCGTTATCTATGTATGTGTATTAGTTCACTACCTCAAGAAAAACAAACAAACATTGGTGTTTGTGTCTGAAACAAACTGAAATAGACTTTATATATATTTCTCGGTGTTCATCTTTGTTCTTTAACTTGGAAGAAGCACATGTTTATTCTTTCAATGTTTACTATAAAAATTTAAACATTCCAAACCCTCTAATGAATGTTTATACACCTGGCTGTATCATCTTGTTTAGTATACACAAGGTTAAAGAACTGTTAAACTATGTATTGTGTGTGTGTGTGTGTGTGTGCGTGCGTGCGTGTGCGTGCGTGTGTGTGTGTGTGTGTGTGTGTGTTGTTTTAATCATACACCCCTTCAACAATTAAGGTCGTTTATACTCACAATTACTCACAAATTCATAACTCATAAATTTTCTCTTAACCAATAAAACATCCCAGTATGTTTCATTTCATTCTTAATATTACATCGTTTATATACATCGTTAAATTAATATTAAACTTATGATGTTTATATGTTGAAGAGGAGGAGAGGGAAGAAGAGGAAGGGGAAGAGGAAGAGAATAAGTAAGAGGAAAATTAGGAGGAAAAATAAAAACATCGTGAGCAAAAACGTTCTTGGTTAAAACGTTCGAGACAAAAACAACGTCAGCTAAAACGTTCAGGCTAAAAGTTTCTGGGGGATAAAAACACGAAACTGCAAAGTGCATCTGTGAGAGGAGACGAGAATGAGAGACGGTGGATGGTGGTGAGGTAATGTTCACACAATACTTCTCTCTCTGACACCATACTTCCTAGCTTAATCTGACCTGAACCTAATCTAACCCAACTTGACCTAACGTGACCTCATGACGTCTAAATCCTCTTCAAACAAACGCATTAGGAGGTTTACAAACACTTTTAAAGGGATTACACACTATTTTAAAGGGTTTACAAACACTTTTAAAGGGATTACAAACACTTTTAAAGGGTTTACAAGCAGTCCATAGGATTTACGTACATTTTGAATTGCTTACAAACACTTTCCGAGGTGTAAAAGAAAGGATAAAGTTTCTTTACACTCGAACAGTTTACAGAAAAATACTTTAAAAACATAAGCAAAGAAAAGTTGTCGTCCCTAAAGGCTTACAGACACACACCGATCAAGAAAGTAATAAAACTCTGGTGTGTGTGTGTGTGTGTGTGTGTGTGTGTGTGTGTGTGTGTGGTAGGGGGGGCGTCTGAGTGTGTTATACTTCACGCACTCTCTGAAAAGATCGAATGTTGTACTGAAACACAAGTCTGGTGAGGTGATATTTTAGTACAACTTAATCTATTCAAGTCTAACCTAACTTAACTTAACCTAATCTAATTTTCACGTGACCTGCAACTTCTACAGACTGGCTGGATATTGAAAACTGTGTGTGTGTGTGTGTGTGTTTGTGTGTAATCATGGAACTTTGAGGGGTCGTGACTCTCCTGACGAATAGCTTCTTCTTCTTCTTCTTCTTCTTCTTCTTCTTCTTCTTCTTCTTCTTCTTCTCCTCCTCCTCCTTCTCCTTCTCCTTCTCCTTCTTCTTCTCCTCCTTCTCGTGGAGGATGCTATAAGACTCCACCTCAACTGTCTTTCCACATCAGTTCCAGCTAAAAAGCAAATCACTCTCTCTGTCTCTCTCCCCCCCATAATTTCCCTACTTTCTTCACGACGTCTCACAGCCCCTCCCCCTCACGGGTTCTTGTGTGTGTGACTAGTTATAAATCTCCCACGCTGAAACATCGTGACCTCTACTGAAAAAACCTGTGTCCTAATTTTCAACAATTCGTGAGGTTTATGTGTGTGTGCTTTTCTGTTTTATCTGGAGATGTGAGAACACTATTAAAAGTTAGGGTTTAATACAATTCTTGAGTTTAATATGCAAATAACATTACCTGCCATCAGAAGAAGAATATGAAATTAAGGGTATTTCAGAATCCATCATGTATATTGTAAGTTAAGCGAGTCAGTTATATATAATCTTATTTCACCATTTGGGAGAAGAAAAAAAAAACCCTAATCTTGTTCTAGTGTTTGAGAATGTGTAGTCTGGTCACGGTCAGCGGGTGGTTCAATTAGCTTGGTATTATTCTACATCTGCTGGTGTGGCGTTTAGTGTTTCTCGTCTGGAATTGTAAGAGTTTCCCCTCCATACCATTTTCTTTTACGCCTCTCCGTACCGTTTTCTTTTCCACCTTAATTTCTTTGTTTATGTTTGAGGCTTTGAGGATTATTATTATTATTATTATTATTTATTATTATTATTATTATTATTATTATTATTATTATTATTATTATTATTATTATTATTATTATTATTATTATTATTATTATTATTATTATTATTATTATTATTATTATTATTATTATTATAAAGTGATATGTTTAGGAATTACTCTCACTTCTATTATTAACATCACATCCAATCACATATACATATGATGCAATATACTACACAGTTGTATATGTATGTATATGTACTTACGTATGTATGCATGTATGTTATTTCTCCCCTCACTATATACATTAAACAAATTTCTCTTCCTAAACTCACTTCAATTTATACATTAAAGAGTGCATAGCGTTCATACACACCTCACTCTAACTCACTCACCTGTAGGAATTATTACAGCCGAAGGAGAACTCGTAGTATAATTTACCTGAGTGTGTTTCATCATGGAATTGTTTACAGTAAGTCCAGCTCCTGAAAGCACCCGAGGAAGTCAGGGCTTTTATTCCAGGTCCTCTTCCTCCTGGGGCCACGGGCTGTTCCTGATGGTGGAGGAGAGTGTAATGTTATTCTTGTCTACCTGGAAAGTCGTTTGAGGTAGGGAGAGAGAGAGAGAGAGTGCAGGATAAAATATATAGAGAATTAAATATAGATTAGATTAGAGAGAAAGAGAGAGAGAGGGGGAAAGTGAGAATAAGAGGAAGGGAAATAGAGAAAAACGAAAGAATGAAAGAGAGAAAGAAAGAGACACTAAAAAAAAGAGAAAAAACGAAAAAAAGAGAAAAAAAGAGGAAAAGAAATAGTGAGAAAGAACGAAAGACTAAAAGAAAGGGAGAAAGAAAGATAAAAGCAACACTAAAAGTAAGAGAAATAGAGAGAAAGAAAGAGAGAAAAGGGAATAAAAGAAAGAGAAACAGAAAGACAAACAAAACAACAAATCACACCCAACACACGACATTTCTTCCTGTGTGTGTGGGGGGGGGGTTAATTTCTCTCCTCTACCTGTGATTAAGACAACATAGCCAAATACGATAGTCTTAGGGCTATTTTGATTGGGATTTTTCACTGCCAATTTACGATAGCTGTTCAATGGAGTGTTATATCATCAGTTTATGGGAATATTTAACTTAGGAAGGTGTGAGACTGAGATTATTGCTCTCTTTCTCTCTCTCTCTCTTCTGATTTCTGTTTGTCTGTTTCTTTCTGTTTAGATGTAATGATAGGCATCTAATTTTCTTTTAATCTGAACTTCCGCTTTAAATGTTATAGGTCATTAAAGACAGACAGATAGATAGATAGATAGATAGATAGATAGATAGATAGATAGATAGATTATCCTCACTAAGCACAGGTACAGGGAGACCACAGGTAACCAGTCGGTGTTACTCCCTTGTACACCTGAGGTTAACGGTTATTTGGTCAGGTATTAGGCCAGGTATTTGGTCATGTATTAGTTCCAGGTATTAGTTCCAGGTATTAGTGCCAGGTATTTGGTCATGTATTAGTTCCAGGTATTAGTGCCAGGTAATAGGCCAGGTATTTGGTCATGTATTAGTTCCAGGTATTAGTGCCAGGTATTAGGCCAGGTATTTGGTCATGTATTAGTTCCAGGTATTAGTGCCAGGTATTAGGACAGGTATTTGGTCAGGTATTTACGAGTTTTAAATACCTGGGTTTTACCTAATGAATGAGTAATGACCCAACACTCCAGTCCAATTACTGTCATCACCTGTTTCCCCTCATTAATGGTTGGATAATTCACTTAATGATGTTTTGGTCGGTAATTATGCTTGTTATTATGGTCATTAGCGTTTGTGTTAGTGGTGTTATTATTGATGTTATTATTGTTGTTATTATTGTTGTTGTTGGTGGTGGTATTATTATTATGAGGACACAGAGGGGGGGTTCCACACACACCTGGGCTCCTGAAAACTGGTGAAATTGGAAGTAAATTACAGACTCATTACCAGCGAGAGACCAATGTGTACCTGTCATTAGGTGTTACCAGGTGTGTTGGTCCAGAGAGTTAGGTGCTAATGCTGACCTAGTGTTACCTGTTGTTACCGTAGTGTTACCTGGCGTTACCAGGTAAATTAGGATACACCACCATTAGTGTTTACCTGACGTTGCCTGGTAAATTAGGCTACACCACTACTAGTGTTACCTGTTAATTTAAGCTAATCCAAGACTACTATTACCTGGTGTTACCTGGTGTGGTTCACGACTTATGAGAGATGCTGTATATGTATCCCTGCCAGAGGTTATCTTACTTCCCAAGAATGAAGATAAAGATATTACTTGTTCTTATGTATGTATGTATGTATGTATGTATGTATGTATGTATGTATGTATGTGCTTGCGTTGCTATTATTTATATTAACGTATATCATAGGTTTTTTAAATATTTTCAAATACAAAATTTTAAAACCAACAAAATTTATAATATAATTCCTGGCTTAAATTAAAAAATATATATATTAACAATTGGATGAGTTTAAGCGGATCTTCAAATCTTTTAAAAGAATTTAACTCCCCCAAAAAAGTTATATCCAGGTTCCAATAATGAATGTATTTGAGGTATTTACATGACTAATAAGTATATTTTCCTTTAAGTTGCTTTGATGTTTAAGTTAATTTGGTATGTTTAATATTTCTATAACATTCGATTATTTATGTAAAAGTTAATAATCGAAGTTCCAGGACTGAAGACAGAGAGGGACTTTAACTCATCTCTGGCAGTTGAAGTCTTATAAAATGTTGTCAATAACTCACTGAGGATTCCAATAATATAATAGTGGGAATATTCTGAAGACTTAGGTGACAGTAATTAACATGATTAACGTATTGTAACTTCCAAGAATGACCCGACCACACACTACCACCTCCTCCCACGACCACACACTACCACCTCCTCCCACGACCACACACTACCACCTCCTCCCACGACCACACACTACCACCTCCTCCCACGACCACACACACTACCACCTCCTCCTACGACCACACACCACCACCCACGACCACACACTACCCACCTTCTCCTACGACCACCACCACCTCCTACGACCACACACCACCACCCGACCACACACCACCACCCGGCCACACACCACCACCCGACCACCACCACCACCCGACCACCACCACCTGACCACCCAGCCACCACCACCCGGCCACACCTCCAGGTAAATTTCCCACCAGGTGTTACTGTGGTGTTGGGTGGTAATCAGGCCTTTGACTTCTGATTACAAAGCATCATCTCGTCACAGCCTAACACTTGTCACTGTGTGTGTGTAGGTGTGTGTGTGTGTGTGTGTGTGTGTGTGTGTGTGTGTGTGTGTGTGTGTGTGTCGGTGTGTGTGTGTGTGTGTGTGTGTGTGTGTGTGTGTGTGTGTGTGTGTGTATATGTTCATTCCCTACTCGCCTGTCCTCCGCTACTATAATCCATAATCCCTCACTTTTTACTCTCCCTCACCTCTCCCCTCTCACTTCTCCCCTCTCACTCTCCCTCCGATTATTCTTTATCCTTAAACTCCTATGTCTCTTTTCCCTCACCATATTCATTTTTATTTTTCTCCCTCTTCCCTCTTCTCTCTTTTCTCTACCTCTTCCCTCTTCTCTCTACCTCTTCCCTCTTCTCTCTACCTCTTCCCTCTTCTCTCTACCTCTTCCCTCTTCTCTCTACCTCTTCCCTCTTCTTTCCACCTCTTTTCTCACTAACCTATTCTCACCTCTCACTGCCCATCACCTCGATCACCTGCTCTTAATAACACCTGTACACAATAGCCTTCACCTGGTTAATTAATGGGACAGGTGAGATTAATTTATGAGTTAACTGATAAACACCTGGATTATTAGTTAATTAGTTATGAAGGATAAAACTAATCACTTAGTGCCGTAAATGAGTACAAGTTAGCTAGGTGGGACAGGTAAACACCAAGAACCACACCTGAGATTCTGTTAATTAGTTAACTAGGTACGACAGGTGACCATTAATTAAGTGCAGCGGTTCAGGTAAATAGTCATTAATTATCACGTAATCTACATCCTGGAAATGCATTAGATTTTTTTTTTTTATGTTTTTACTTTATTGACACAAAAATGCTTCAAAAATATGTACTGTATATCTTGATTTAGATTTAGAAAGAAATTATTGATGGAAAATATAAAAAAAAGAAAGTGAAGTCGGGAAAGTCTTGAGAGAAAGATATTTAGAAAAAGTATATGAAACTATTGAAAGAAAAGTATTATTTGTATCTTGACTACTTTCTTATGTTGGTGTTATAGAGAGGAAAAGGTGTTATAAAAGTTTGATATATAGAAAGAAGTGTAGAAAGAAATTTGTAAGAGGAAAGGTTGTTAGAAATTGTTTAGGGAAATTATTAAGAGAAAGTGTAAAGAAAAAATATAGAGAAATTACTGAAATACACCACGAACGAAATATATCAAGAGAGTAATGACAAAAAAAAATAGAAAGGAGCTTAATGAAAGTATGGTAAAAAAGTCATAAAAATTTTGATAAAAATTACTGAAACTTTTAAGAGAAAGTAATGAGAAATAGTTTTTTCTTTCTTTGGAGTTATATAGACAAATGTATAGTGAGAGAAAGTATTATATAAATTATCAAGCATTGAGTGAAAGTAATTTGTGAACTTTTTCCTGCCAGTAATTACCAGGTGTTCCTAATTAGACCTGTAAGGTGCAATGGCTAATTTACCCTCACCTGTTATTACCCACGTCTCTCTCTCTCTCTCTCTCTCTCTCTCTCTCTCTCTCTCTCTCTCTCTCTCCCTCCCTCCCTCTCTCTCCCTCCCCCCTCCTCCCTCCCTCCCTCCCTCCTCCTCCACCCCTCCTCCCTCCCTCCCTCCCTCCCTCCCTCCCTCCTCCCTCCCTCCCTCCCTCCTCCCTCCCTCCCCTCTAAAAATCAACACTCCATAATTAAAAAATATATATATTTTCAAATCCCCCCAAAAAATCTAAAAAAAAAATCAATTATTTTTTTCTGCAAGAGTCCAATTAATTGCATATCATCCTGAAGGTAATTCGCCGTAAAACACTACATTATAAACACATCTAATTATCTCTTAATTACCTCTAACTCAATATAGCATTAGACTCCAACAGGTGATATAATT
The DNA here is from genome assembly GCF_018991925.1 of Homarus americanus. NCBI lineage: Eukaryota > Metazoa > Arthropoda > Malacostraca > Decapoda > Nephropidae > Homarus > Homarus americanus. The sequence continues at coordinate 7,742,092 of NW_024749657.1, forward strand.
TCAACCTTAATTATGTTTTTTTATCAGGTTAAAAAATGATGGTCCTATAATTTAAGAGTTGGGATGTATAATTATCGTGGCGGTACTGTAGAAGATAGTGACGGTACTGTAGAAGGTGATGACGGTACTGTAGGTAAAGGTCAGGTCAGGTCAGGTGTGCGGCAGGTAACTCGTGCCGTAAATCAAGGCTTTTTCTCTGAAGTTTTGATTGATTACAGGTGAGAGTTTGTTGTGTGTGTGTGTGTGTGTGTGTGTGTGTGTGTGTGTGTGTGTGTGTGTGTGTGTGTGTGTGTGTTAATTAAGTTAAGTAAGGTTAAGTTCATATCCACCGATTTTTGGGGAGACAGTTGATATAATGTCACACCTGCCTGCACCACAACTGCCTGCACCACACCTGCCTGCACCACACCTGAGTCACACCTGAGTTACAACAATACACATACATAGTGAACAACAACAACAACAACAACAACCACCATCACCACCACAACAGCAACCACCACCACCACCACCACCACAACAACCACCACCACTACAACTAAAACAGCAACAACAATATCTAAGTAAATTCAACACATCATCATTTAATAGTTTTTCCCATACTGTGAGGGATTGTGTTAATTTATCTATGCCAGCGGTTCTATTCATCTAACATAATATAATTTTTCTAATACCATTTTCAGTGTTTAGATGTTTGAATTCCCGTTGTCGCAATTAATCTTTCAATAATTATCAAGCAATGTTTAAATTTACATATACTGTACATATATTCATCTGTATGTATGTATGTATGTATGTATGTATGTATGTATGTATGTATGTGTGTATGTATGTATTGTCCTCTGTGTCAACATAATCGTTCACTGATAATAATATATTAATGGAAAGATAATTTATGAGTGATAGTTAACATTCATTTCTGACACCAAATTACAGTAATATATTTTGTGTCCGAGTTAATTTTCATAATTAATTAAATCATAAAAATGTCATGAATTAAATTACATCATAAAGCTACAGGCTGATAGATCTACGGATTCATAGCATTATTTAATTTAGTGTTTTTTATGTATGCTGTATATAGGCCTAGTATACTGTATATAGACCTATGTAGGTTAAGGTTGAAAATTTCTTATATTTATCACAGCAGTTTTCTTTACTGACTTTCTAAATCAGTTTTGATTGTCATGAGATAATTAATAATTTAAAGCGATAGAAACTTGAACAGCGTATAAAGATGGCTTAAAACTCTACGGATTTCTCCACCCACGTTTCACTATCTCCTCTCTTGATAACAGGAGTCGACACATTATGCTGAAAGTCTTATAAGCAGTCTCTATATGGCTCAATATTGTGGGGGTAAAAATCTGCTATACGACACCCACGCTCATAGAAGTCAACTATGAGGCACAGATATGGTATGTATAGCCATTATTCCATGAGCATTTTGTCTTCAGAAAACAAAACAAAACCAAAATAATAGTCAAGGGTTTATTATCTACATTGTCTTCTCGCCCCTCCCCCCTACACGAGTAAGGGTCCCCCGCCCCCCTTAGAGTTTTTTCCAGGGCGGGGAAAACTCACGATATTTCGGGTGTTGTTGAAAATCTCAGTATACCGATTCCAAATCTATACTCGACAGTTCGATTGCGGAGTAAATTAGTGGTTGTAATGACGCTTTGGATATCTTAATGACTTTTTTTTCTTCCCTACCTACACCTCTCCCTTCATCCCCTCCTTCACCCCCTTCTTCACCCCTCCTTTCACCCCCTTCTTCACCCCTCTCTTCACCCCCTATAAACTCTGGGTTATATCATTGTGTTCCAGTGTCGTCAAATCTATCCCTGTAGTTCGTCATATCAGGGTAAAATACGTATTGTAAAATGTCTAAAAGTAAACACAATAGTGAGTTTATATTTTCAACATTTTGTCGAGGGTAAACACATCTGGCGAACAACGTCACCAGCACACAGCCATCAGACCAAACTGTGGTGGCAAAAAACATACATAAAATGATATCACTCTCTATGTGTTAGTTGATATATGGGTTTTGTTTTTTAGTGTCATATGATACAGGTAAATAAACCACGATTAGTAGTTTAGTCAGGTAATTGGTCAATACGTCAAAAACACTGGATTAAATAATGTTAGGAGTGATCAGGGCAAAATGGTGGGATAAAGCTGAAAACATACGTCACTTCCGCTTGGTGACGTATATGAATCCGCTCACTACATGACGATAGGAACGAAAATTTAACAGATTCTCGTCAAATCGAAAATCAAAAGTAACTTAGGATATAAAATAATCCCTCAGAAAACAGAGTAAAATCCTTCCAGGGTCGTATACAACAGCAGTAGTGTAAACAGAGAGAGAAATACGACTACAAACACAGGAAAGGGCAACACAAGTTCTTGGTATACCCGGTCACTTGGCTCACGGGGGGGGGGGGGTCCCACTTTGTTGACAACCGTGTAAGCTGGAGTTATTATCCGTGATTGTAAACATTGGTATATCTTCCTGTATACCCGTGTAGTCCCTGGCTCAGCATATGTCCTGCCTTTACCTTATCTTTGTTATCTATTGTCATGATAACTTAAAAAAAAAACTATGGGTGAATTTTTGGTTACTTTACTGATGAGTTTGGTGGACTTGACAACCTGGAGGGAGGTGGGAAAAGGTCAGAGGTGAAAGAGGTTGATGTACATAAATATGGTCTTGGTATGGTTGATGGTGACGTGGTTGATGGTGACGTGGTTGATGGTGGTATGGTTGATGGTGACGTGGTTGATGGTGGCGTGGTTGATGGTGGCATGGTTGATGGTGACGTGGTTGATGGTGGCATGGTTGATGGCTAATTTTTGTGAAGGCTTACTGTCATGCCTTCTGAGATAAGCCAACCTTGCGTGTTGACTGGTCTCCGGGAGGGAGGAACTGGGATGGAGGGAGGAATGAGATGGAGGGAGGAACGAGATGGAGGAGGGAATTTCAAGATGGAGGGAGGGAATTTCAAACGGAGGGAGGAACAGATGAGAGGGAGGGGGAGGAAAGAGGTAGAGGTTTAGGTGGGGGGCTAGGGTTGGGGTTAATAATGGGGGAGGGGGTAGGTGAAGGGAGATGCAGAGGAAGGGGGGGAGGAGAGACGAGCCTTACGATAGCTTCACCTGTACGTCAACTCACCTCAGATAACTCTCTCATGTTACCTTAGGATTCGTTATACAATATCACTCAATTTTAATCCTCCATCAAAATAATTCATTCCTAAGACATCAATAACGTGAATTAATCTTAAAAATCAATACTTTTATGATTTTTTTTTTTTTAAATTTACATTACCGAAGGAAATATTATTCGTACGTCTGGATGGAATGTAAACAATGATGGCGCCAGAATGGGAGGGAGTTATCGTACCGTGATCTTATGTACCCTATAGGAGGCGTATAGGCGCACCGCTGTATAAAACGGGCGAACGATCATAGCCAGGCGGAGAGAGGTGTAACGCCAGGCACTGTTGATAGTCCATGGTAACAAAATCTCGGGATATTCACCTCCATGTTTTTTTTTTTTTTTTCTTTAGTACTGTGTAAATTTTCTTCACAAATCACATACATACTGACATGAATAACATAAGAAACATTAAATTATACACAAAAATGCATTAATGAATAAATAACAATTCACTATACTTATGAATAAATAAAAGACAATAAACTCTAGAAAGACAAATGAATAACTCCACTACACGTGAATAATTCTCTACACACGTGAATAACTCCACTACACACGTGAATAACTCCACTACACACGTGAATAACACCACTATACACGTGAATAACACCACTACACACGTGAATAACACCACTACACACGTGAATAATTCCCTACACACGTGAATAACTCCACTACACACGTGAATAACACCACTACACACGTGAATAACTCCACTACACACGTGAATAACACCACTACACACGTGAATAACACCACTACACACGTGAATAACACCACTACACACGTGAATAACACCACTACACGTGAATAATTCCTACACACGTGAATAACTCACTACACATTGAATAATTCACGTGAATAGCTCCACTACACGTAGACCGCTTTTATAACACCACACTACGTAGATAACACCACACGTGAATAACACCACTACACACGTGAATAATTCCCTACACACGTGAATAACTCCACTACACACGTGAATAATTCCCTACACACGTGAATAACTCCACTACACACGTGAATAATTCCCTACACACGTGAATAACTCCACTACACACGTGAATAACACCACTACACACGTGAATAACACCTACACGTGAATAACACCACTATACACGTGAATAACACCCACTACACGTGAATAACACCACTATACACGTGAATAACTCCACTACACACGTGAATAATTCCCTACACACTTGAATAACTCCACTACACACGTGAATAACTTCCTACACAAGCCAAGGGTCAAAGGCTAGCCAAGTCTTTTGTGAAATTCCTCAGCGTGGGGCAACCTGATCCTCATTTGCATACTATGAGAAGTATTGGTTCAGGCTGGGTGATACTGTATTCTTGGATGTAGGTAGGCATAGGGAGAGAGAGAGAAGGGGAGGGAGAGAGAAAGAGGGAGGGTTGGAGGAGACCGAGTGATATTGTATTTTGAGGGTAGGTAAACGTAGAGAAAGGGAGAGAAAGGGGTCAAATGAGAGGTAATGTTAGGTCGAGAGTGAGACAGAGAGAGAGAGAGAGAGAGAGAGAGAGTTTCCGTGTGTGTGTGTGTGAGAGATAGAGAGAGCGAGAGAGATGAGGCTGTGGAAGTGTGATGACGTAAAGAGAAAGTGGCAAAAGAGAAAGGCGACAGAGAGGAAAGGTCAAAGGTGAAAGAGAAAAAAAATGTGATGAATACCGAAAACAAGATAAACAAGATGAAAAGAGCTTATGGAAGGTCAAGTCATCACGGTTGCATAAAATGTCGTCAAAAGTTCGATCGTTTGTGTGTGAGAGAGAGAGAGAGAGAGAGAGAGAGAGAGAGAGAGAGAGAGAGAGAGAGTGTGTGTGTGTGTATGTCGAGTGTTGGGTTTGTTTACGGTGTGAGTGCTGCCCTCTTGTGGTGTGAATGTCGTGTACTGTACCGTGTAGATGTAGAGGGCGCTTGAGTCCATAAGAGGCCACTAAAATCTCTCGTATTTCTAAAAAAAACTCAAACTTTCAAACCACTTGATTGGGTAGAAATCTTTTTAATTAGCGAGTTAAACCATGATTCAATATTTTTCCGGCATTACCAAAGGAGTAAGACACCCTAGTTTTTTTTTTCCACCTGACGATCAAGCACCCTGACCCCCTTCCCCCCCTAACTCCTTACCCCACACACAGGTATTAGTTGGATATCTAACAGACAAAATGGCGTCCCTAATATCTATGTTATATTTACCTGTATATAGTATATTAATCTCCTTATAGTCAATAGTATCAACTAACATTAACTAAGATCATATAAACTAACACGGGGATACGAATCCTTCATTACCAGGTTAAAGTTTAATTGCCTCTAACTACTGAACCTCACGTGTACATTTTAACATAAAAAAAAAGAAGATTATTTGACTATCCTGGGGAAAAAAAATTCTGAGAGAGAGAGAGAGAGAGAGAGAGAGAGAGAGAGAGTTAGTTAGTTTTGAGCCAGGTTAACCAAGAGTGTGTAGTTTACCTGGATGGAGATATGTCACTCACCCGCTGACACTGTGAGTGGGAATACTGTAATAACTGACGCATTTACCTGTCATGTATATAGGTAGGTTATGTGTGTGTGTGGTATAGGTAGGTTATGTGTGTGTGTGGTAGTTAGGGTGGTGGTAGTTAGAGGGAGTGATAGTAGTGGTGGGGGTAGTGTCCAATCCTCAGGTGAACCAACGTCACTTCTAGTCCTCATGAGGTAACTGCTCTCCAACTAGCCATTAGCTCTAAGTGGTCATTAGCAGACAGTGATAGTGGTACGTGTGACTTGTTCGCCGTCATGGTGTCGTATTGAGTGTTATTGTTATGACTTGCACTTTACTCTAAATTAATTAAAGTGAAACTATCACACCTGTTTAATACAAGTTGGTGTCATGGCGAGAGGTTTTGGGGGCAATGTTTGGAAAATATACGTGAATATTAAATCTTCATGAGGTCCAACTATACTTAACCCAACTTAACCTAACCCGACCTAAATATGCTTTACTCAGGAGTTTGGTGTGTAGTGGTAGTGGACAGTACTACACTACTACAGTAACTATGAAGCAGTGTAACATGTCATAATAACTCGGCAGTAACGACAGTGTCTCTCCCCGACAGTACCGGTAGTGTCAGTGACGAGGGTGGAGGGGGAGTCGGCGGCACTGCCCTGTGACGTGTCTCATCCCCCTCACGACGCCATCTACCTCCTGCTGTGGTTTAAAGAGCCCCTCACTACACCCATCTACAGGTAGGTCCCCCTCACTACACCCATCTACAGGTAGGTCCCCCTCACTACACCCATCTACAGGTAGGTCCCCCTCACTACACCCATCTACAGGTAGGTCCCCCTCACTACACCCATCTACAGGTAGGTCCCCCTCACTACACCCATCTACAGGTAGGTCCCCTCACTACCCATCTACAGGTTGGTCTCCTCACTACACCCCATCTACAGGGTGGTCCCCTCACTACACCCCATCCTACAGGTAGGTCCCCTCCACTACACCCATCTACAGGTTGGTCTCCCTCCTTTCACACCCACATCTGCAGGTAGGTCCCCTCACTACACCCATCTACAGGTAGGTCTCCTCACCACCCATCTACAGGTAGGTCCCCTCACTACACACCCCATCTACAGGTAGGTCCCCCTCACACTACACCCATCTACAGGTTGGTCTCCTCCCCTCCACCCATCTCTACAGGTGATTACACCCCCTCACTACACCCATCTACAGGATTGTGGTCTCCTCACTACACCCATCTACAGGTAGGTCCCTCACTACACCCATCTACAGGTAGGTCCCCCTCACTACACCCATCTACAGGTTGGTCTCCCTCACTACACCCATCTACAGGTAGGTCTCCCTCACTACACCCATCTACAGGTAGGTCCCCCTCACTACACCATCTACAGGTAGGTCTCCTTCATCACTTAAAAAAACTATATTCCCGTAACTTATCTATACAAAACATTACATATATAACCCATTATTAGGACCAGATTATAATAACCTTGGATATACAGTATTATATATTTATAGGTGTGTTTTAGTACTGTAGGTATTTTTATAACATGGTGGCTGTACAGGGCCTAATAGTTACCCGCCTCTTGCCTGCACCTGTCAGCCATTACTGTTATGGCGTTTATTATGTCCTGTTACAGTTCATGACTCATTCAGCGACTCACTCAGCGACTCATACAACGATTTATTCAATGACTGACTCAGCGACTCAGAGTTAAGAGGTCCCACAGATGCTTACGTCAATATTTCCTCCACCACCCATCACCCCCTACCACCCACCACCACCACCCCCTACCACCCCCTACCACCACCCCCTACCACCACCCCCCTACCACCACCTACCACCACCAATTAGCTCAAAAACTCAATTTAGTGTTAGTTAGGTACTCTTGTGTTGGCAGGTTAGAAGAGTGGTGGTAGGGCCGGATGATAGTGTTGGTAGTGCCCTAACATCCCTAATCTTGTGTTGGCAGGTTAGATGAACGATCGGAAGCAGAGAGCCGGTGGTGGGACGAAAACCAGCTGGGCCAGAGAGCTCTCCTGGAGGTGTTGTCGTCGCAGGCAGTACTGAGAGTGTCCGCCCTCACCCTCCACGACCACGGCCTCTATACCTGTCGTGTAGACTTCAGGAATCACCCCACCAAGACGACCAGAGTCAACCTCACTGTTGTTGGTAGGTCTCTCTCTCTCTCTCTCTCTCTCTCTCAGGTGTGCAACGTAAAAATTAATCATCCTCATCATTAATATTAGTAAATCATAATAGTGCTGCCTCATTAGACTGTATATATACTAATTATATTTCGCTGGTACAAAAAATAAGGTTTATGAGTTTTCTAATCAAACTTGTCTATCACTCTTATAATAAATATTTAATATAAAGCTCTTCAATATTATGATTTATCTTCCTTGAGTATGATGATTTAACCCTTTGAGTATGATGAGTTAGCCCCATGTGTATGATGACTTAATTTATTGAGTATAGTGATTTAACTCCTCGAGTATGATGACTTAATCCTTTGAGTATTATGGTTTAACCCTTGAATGCAATATCTTAATCGTACTCAAGGGCTTCACTCATCATACTCAAGGGCTTCACTCATCATACTCAAGGGGATCATACATCACACACACGTAAACGGGCTTAACATGCAGTGATTGGCTATCGTCCACGTTGATATCTTCTAATTGGTCCTTATCCATCAGCTAGGCATCGACTGATTGGTCATCGCCAACAATAACACCAGTTGATTGGTTCCTGGCCACAATGACGTCACCACCCCTAAACACCAACCACAAACAGACATAACAAAATGCAACACCATAAGAAGCAAAAGGTGGTGAACGTTCGCCAGGCGTTGATGATTGTTCGAGCTGGCGCAGTTCTTATGGCAGTGGTTTGTAGGAACTGTCCAAGGGCGTGGACAGTAACCCCGAATACCTCAGCTAGTGTGTGTGCTGTACCTAGGCAGACAGACAGACAGAATGAGAGACAGACAGAATGAGAGACAGACAGACATACAGACCGAAAATGAGAGATAAACAGGCACAAAGGCAGACAGTGAAATAGACAGAAAGATAGACAAACACAGAGACAAAGTGAGAGAGAGAGAGAGAGAGAGAGAGAGAGAGAGAGAGACCAAAGGCTATATCAACAAACAGTGTAGTTGAGAAGGTGGCCACTAGAGGTCTCCCTTGGGCTGCACCATACACAAGGTTATGAGCTGTATGAAAACTTGACACGGTGACAACTACTGTACCCCCACACACACACACACACACGAGATATCATGTAAAAAGGCGGAAGGAAAATGCCAAGAATTTTTTTATAGCTTAAGTTCTTGTGTGTGTTTCCTTCAACTAGTATTATTGTGTGTGTTCATTTAATCTTACGTGTTCTCATTTTAATATACAGCTTTTATACCAGGTGTGTGTGTGTGTGTGTGTGTGTGTGTGTGTGTGTGTGTGTGTGTGTGTGTGTGTGTGTGTGTGTGTGTGTGTGTGTGTGTGTGTGTGTGTGTGTGTGTGTGTGTGTGTGTGTGTGTGTGTGTGTGTGTGTGTGTGTGTGGTGTGGACCTGAACACACACGCACACATACTAACTTCACCTTTTTCCCCCCACAGTTCCCCCAGAGCGGATGAGTGTGGTGGTGGGTGACACAGTATCTCAGGAGCGGGTGAGTGTGGTGGTGGGTGAGGTGTACAGCAACAGGGGCTCAGTCAGTAGTGTGGTTGGACCTTACCTGGAGGGTGACGTCATCCAACTCACCTGTGTCGCCCATGGTGGTACGTCTTACCTGTCTACCTGTTACATGATTAGTATGCTACAAAAGAATCTCTTACATATAACCTAACCTAACCTAACCTAACCTAACCTTGAGGTAAATCTATTGGTGTAATAGTTATAATGTCTAAACAAACAATCTGTTGTTTTTTGTTTCGTAATTCATTCTTCCCTTTATATAATTAGTAAGTCCAGTATTAGCATGTCCGGTATTAACATGTCCGGTATTAACATGTCCGGTATTAGTATGTCCGCTATTAGTATGTCTTCTATATGTATGTCGTGTGTGTGTGTGTGTGCGTGTGCGTGTGCATGTGTGTGTGTGTGTGTGTGTTTTATCGTCTGACCAATATCGGCCTAACTTGATGCCATGACGTTAGCCCACCCGAAGGAAGAGCCGGGATGTTTCTGGTGTAAAAATATGCAAATTAGTCAACTGTTGTATATTTTTCATTCACACGGGCGACTCATCTATATTAGACCATGAATATAGATCAACTTGTTAAATTTCCATCAATTTCACTTACAATCTTCATTACCATTATCTACTTCATTGAATAAACTTTGTATCTAATCTCTTCATTCATTCATTCACAGAGAGAGAGAGAGAGAGAGAGAGACCCCAAACTTCATATATCAATCAATTAAAAAAAAAAATCTTACCTAGAAAAAGACCCGCATCATCCTCTTCTTACCATCCCACCTCCTCCTCCTCCTCTTCCTCTTACTCTTCCTTCTCCTCCTTCTTCTCCTCCTCCTCCTCCTCCTCCTCCTGGTCCCATCGTCTTCAACTCTGACAATAACAAGGCAGAATACACTTGGAAATTTAACAAGAATCACATTTCACTATTGGTGGATCAGCTGGTCTTGAGAGGATAGATCCGTCAACACTAGGAGAATGTCTATGAATATTCACCTGATTACCTGGACGTGATTATCTTCCATTATTCCTAAAGGTGTAACTAGAGGTGCTTCACATTGTACAGGGCGTCTTAGAGGTCACGAATCATAGCAAAATTAAGGATCTTCGCTTTTATTGTTTTTTTTTTTTGCCTTTTTTGCCCCTTTTTCAGGTATTTCTTATCATTATACAGCTTCTCGTTATCGTAGTGGTGTATTTGATAACGTGTTTCTTCTTCCTTGCATAATGGTTAAGAATTCTTGTGTGTATTTGGGATATATACGATAAGGAACAGATGCGCGCCTTTGTAAACACTCTCTCGAAAGTGTATTGAGTGAGGTGGAATTGTTTATTTTTTAAAGACTTTGTAAATCATTATCTATCTTTTTAAATTTATATATGTTGTATTTTTAACTCTTAACTTTACTTTATTTCAGTTAATGTTAATATAATTTTTTACTTCATTTACTTCAATAGGACGAGTTTTTATAGCAATTTACATAAACAAGGTTACGATACACTATGTTGATTTCCTCCATCAATATTCCTCCTCTTAGCAGCTTTCAATATCTCTCTAGTATCATTGGTGTTGCTTCACATTCTCCTACACTACCATAAACTTGATCAGGTGAAGATGGTGAGGCAGTTCTCCGGCCATAAACTCACTCCCAAACATCTCACACAATTTCCTCTCGTGATGATCGTTGGTTCCTATGTAAAGTTTTATCTGTGACTGGCAGGGAGAACGCCGCCTCCAGCCTCCTCTTACCTCTCGAGTGAAGGATATATTACGTCATGTGGTTGAACATATAGTAACTTGTATTCGATGATAATCCACGTGATTAGTTAACTATATGGGGATTACCTGATGATTAGGCCCCCAGTTTCTTTTACTTGATTATTAAATTTACTAACCTAACCTAAGCTAACCTAACCTAACCTTATTTTAACATCATGCACTACACGTTCCGCTACAGGCAGTCCCCGACCGTCGGTGGTGTGGTACGGAGACTCTCGCCTGCTGGACACTCACATGGAATCAGATGTTTTAGAAGCCACGAGTGAAACCCTTGGTGCAGTGACGGTGACAACGCTCGGCCCGGGGCCCACCACAACACAGCCAGCTTTCGGAGGAGAGCCGTTCAATACGCTTACTCTGGGGCCCCTCAGTCGCAGCCACCTCAAGCTGCTGTTGACGTGTGAGGCCTCCAACAACAACCTCACACAGCCCACCACACTCAGCCTCACCATTGACATGAACTGTGAGTCATTCTGATTCCCTTGTCAAAAATTTCAAAATCAGAATCAAATAATTCACTCAGTAAATACCAATAGTGTCTCAGGTGTACACGACAGCTAAACCTTAGCTACAACTTCATGACGGAACAATAAACTGTTTCTTCTCTCTTAATAGACTTACCTGTATGAATATTTTAGAGCAGGAGTTGAGGACACAGGTGAGATGAAAGCTTACTGCGGCAGTATCAGCTTACTTTTCTGATCAAGGATGTTAGTGTAGTCAGGGTAACAGGATTAAGCTGAGTGGTGGTGAAGGCAGTAGGATCAAGCTGAAGTGTAGAGGAGGCAGCTGGATTATGCTGAAGGGTAGTGAAGGAAGTCGTGGGGAGGGGAGGTGGTCGTGGGGAGGGGGGGTCGTGGGGAGAGGGGTGGTCGTGGGGAGGGGAGTGGCCGTTGGGAGGGGAGTGGTCGTAGTCTTAGGGATGAGGTAGTCGTAGGAGTGGAGTCGTGTCCCCCTCTATGGTGTGCGTGAAGGGAGTCAGGGAGGCGAAAACTTCCATCCCCCTCCCAAAGTGTGTTGGTAGAGAGGAGGAGGGAGTCAGTGGAGGGAGAGATGTAAGGAAGGGTGGAGGGAGAGAAGGAAAGGAGGAGGGAGGCAATAGAGAGAAACTGAAAGAGGGAGACGGAATCATTGGAGAAGGGGGGAAGGAAGGAAGGCAGGAGGGAGAAAGGTAGGCAATGAAACGGGGGGGAGGGAGGGAGGAAGACACTGAAGAGAAAGAAGGATGGGAAGAGAGGGAGGGAGGAAGGAAGGAAGGAGGGAGGGAGGGTCTAGTTCTCCTTCTCAATTTGGCATATTCGTTACCAAGACGTAAAAATCCAGGTAATATTAATCTACAACTTTATATATCGTATTTTAGTTATCATACTTACACAACATTCTTTTATCAATACAAAATAATAATGAACGTACAGTCGGGGTTAAGAAATCATGATACAGTTATTATTAATCCCGATTTTACATTATCATTCTCACCATTCTTACATAATATTCTCATACCAATACAAAATAATAATATGTATTTCATTCTAGTAACATTAATATTTATTATGGTTTGAGTTTTTTCTAACCTTTTAACTTATCCCAAAAAAAAAAAAAACCACTTTCTATTAAACGTCATTGTGATGTGTCATTTGTTTCCTCTTCCCCCCACGGACCGGAAAGTTGAGAGGCTATACTGAAGAAGCTGTATGTCTGTGTCTGTCTGTCTGTGGGGTCAATTAGTTTACATCCAATATGTTCTATAAAGTTGTATCGTACGCATCACCATCAGGGAATTTTTGATGTTGTTTATACACTTTTCATTAACACTGTTTTGTTTTTTTTGTTTTTTTATGGCTGTTCATTGGCTGACCCGACGTCTCTCCATGAAACATTTTAACCAATAAGACTTGAACCCACTGTTTATCTATTTTTTTCATTGGCTGCCCCTGCTTCGCTCCCTGACACATTTTAACCAATAAGATTCTAGCTCAATATTTATCTGGCCGTTCATTGGCTGCCTCGGGTCGCTTCATGACACCTTATAACCAATAAAATTCGTGTTTATTGTTGTTTCATTCTTGGAAGTGCTAAGTGTTACACCTCTGCATGAACCAGGTCAGGTCAGGTTAGGTTAAGGCGTCCTCACTGACTCACCCCTGACTCTTCCCCCCCACCAGTGCCGCCCCTGAGTGTAGAGACCCAGCGCCCTGATTCACTGACTCACCCCTGACTCTCCCCCTTACCAGTGCCGCCCCTGAGTGTAGAGACCCAGCGCCCTGATTCACTGACTCACCCCTGACTCTCCCCCTTACCAGTGCCGCCCCTGAGTGTAGAGATCCAGCGGCCTGAGTCAGTGGCGCTGAGGGCTGAACGTGAGTACTTGGTGGAGTGTGTGGTGGTGGGAGCTCGACCCCCGCCCGCCATCACCTGGTGGAGCGGCCACCAACGAGTCCTGCAAGCCACGGTCACGGTGAGTCACTGTGAGTCTGTCCTGTTATGGTGAGTCACTGTGAGTCTGTCCTGTTATGGTGAGTCACTATTATACCAGTTTTCCCTCGACATCATCAGTTCTCTCTTTCTCTCTCTCTCTCACCACTTCTCTCACCTATATCTCTCACCACTTCTCTCACCACTTCTCTCACCGCCAGATCTCAGAGGACAGGAATCTCACCAGCAGTAGTGTGGTGATCGTCCCTGGGCCACGGGACAATGGTTCGTTCCTTCGGTGTATCGCAGAGACCCACGCTGCCCCAGCCACCCTGGAGGACACCTGGACCCTCACCGTGCACTGTATGTATCCTTCACTGTATGTATCCTTCACTGTATGTATCCTTCACTGTATGTATCCTCCACTGTATGTATCCTTCACTGTGCACTGTGGGTATCCTTCACATCCTTCACCGTGCACTGTATGTAGCCTTCATTACACACTCAAATCACCACACATCCCCACTCACATCACCACACCCCACTCACATCACCACACACCTCACATCCCACCCCACTCACATCACCACACCCCACTCACATCACCACACACCTCACATCCCACCCCACTCACATCACCACACCCCACTCACATCCCACTCGCACCTTCAACTTTTCCTTGTGTTTTGGTGAGTAGGAATTGTTAATGATTGATTTTTATTGTAAAGGAGAGAAATATACTTATTACTGGATAGGAGATCTGAGGCGTTTTGTTAGGTTAGGTTAGCTTTGTTAGGTTAGCTTTGTTAGGTTAGCTTTGATAGGTCAGGTTATGCGAAAATTAACGATGTATCAGACCACACTGACCCAGAGGTAAACAATACTGGGAGTTTAATTTCCTGTTGTCTCTCTCTGTCTGTTTTTATTCTCTCTCTCTCTCTCTCTCTCTCTCTCTCTCTCTCCATTGAGGTCCACGTCCTCCTGTATCTCTCACTCCTCCTCGTCTCCCACACAGATGTGCCCACGTCCTCGTGCAGGTTCGGGTCGTCACTGGACGCTGCCAACATCAAGGAGGGAGACGACGTGTACCTGGAGTGTTCTACCCAGGCCAACCCCCGTGTGACGCACGTCTCCTGGCGTCACAACGTGAGTGTGTCTTTTACTATAGTGTGACGCACGTCTCCTGGCACGTCTCCTGGCTTCACGAGGTGAGTGTGTCTTTTACTATAGTGTGACGCACGTCTCCTGGCGTCACGAGGTGAGTGTGTTTAACACAGGTAGTACTAACAGTAGTATACAGGTAGTACTAACACAGGTGCAGTAACTAACAGTAGTATACAGGTAGTACTAACACAGGTGTAGAAACTAACAGTAGTGTACAGGTATTACTAACACAGGTGCAGTAACTAACAGTAGTGTACAGGTAGTACTAACACAGGTGTAGTAACTAACAGCAGTGTACAGGTAGTACTAACACAGGTGCAGTAACTAACAGTAGTGTACAGGTAGTACTAACACAGGTGCAGTAACTAACAGTAGTGTACAGGTAGTACTAACACAGCTGCAGTAACTAACATTAGTGTACAGGTAGTACTAACACAGGTGCAGTAACTAACAGTAGTGTACAGGTAGTACTAACACAGGTGCAGTAACTAACAGTAGTGTACAGGTATTACTAACACAGCTGCAGTAACTAACTGGTGGGTGTGTCGGGCAGGAGGCGCCGCTGGTTCACAACGTGACCGCTGGGGTGATCATCAGTAACCAGAGTCTGGTGCTGCAGCGGCTGGTGAGGGCCCAGGCGGGGCGCTACTCCTGCCTCGCTCACAACCCCGTCGGTGATGGCCTCTCTAACTCCCTCAGACTCGACGTTAAGTGTAAGTACCAGACATACATACAGACAGAGAGACAGACAGACAGTGAGTTTGATATGTTAATCTATGAAATATTACCACCGCGTCTGTTCTTCAGTCACAACTTTGATGTCCTGTACAAACCTGATCAAAGATGGTGGTTCTTTGAGCGAGTGTGTGTGTTCTGTACAGTACGTGGGTATGTTTGTAAGGTTTGATTTTTTTATTTTGCCGCTTATAGCGGCTACTTTATTGTGCACCCCATACTCATCCTGTGAGCGGAAGCGCAAAAGGATTACAGAGTAGAGTTTACAAAGGGTCATAATAATTAACCCCCGTTGTCAGGATATTATGGCACTGAAAGTTACACAGTATTTCATTTACATTATTTGTTTAGTTCTATACATAAAGGGTAACTTATTCATAAATGCGTGAGAACAGGCGTGTGAGGCAGTATGTCTGGCCTCACACTTTGTTATTCACATTTACGTGGGAGGTATTCAAGCACATTGCGTATTTGGTTCTGTACATGAGAATTGATATAGTTACTAAGTGCAAAAAAGTGGATACAATCTTAATATGTCGGCTATCTTGCCATTAGAGATGAAGTGTTGTGCCATTTCACACACAGTGTGCTTGGACCTGTCCCTAAAAGGTTCTATTTTCACACAGTCGAGGACGTAGTGTATGGGTGTTTGAATGTTGCGTGTATTGATGAGTTTGTTATGGTGGCAGCAGAGGTAAACATAACAGCAGTACACACACCTGGTTCTAACAACACAAAGTTTACATAAGATCCCTCTTGTTGTTCCTCAGTCGCCCCCGTGTGCTCCTTGGGGCAGGTCACTATATACGCTGTGGATCGCTACGAGGACGCCGAGGTGACCTGCTCCGTGGACGCCAACCCCGTGCAGGAGTCCTTCCAGTGGACGTTCAACAACACGGCGGACACCATTGACGTACCCCAGGGCCGCTTCACCTCCCTCAGCACCCACAGTGTCATCACCTACACCCCCATGACCGCCCTGGACTACGGCACCCTCCTCTGCTGGGCCAACAACGAGATCGGCCCTCAGAAGGAACCCTGCGTCTTCCATATCGTGCCTGCTGGTGAGGTCTCTCTCTCTCTCACACATTGATCAGTGCCATCATTGTCATGGTAGAGGGCTGAGGATGGGAAATGGTTTTAAATAGTTAATATAGTTTAAGTAATTAACAAGAATACATTTACCAATTACTGTTCATTATCACACTATTGACACAACCTTTGTTACCTAATTAAAAAAAATATGTTGAGGTAATTAAGTCATTCTTGATACACCTGTAATGTTCCATAATATATTACACCTCTCAACAGCAATAATATATCGTGACCTGACCTACTATAATGACCTTGACCTTAAACCCTTCCATTAGGTGACTTTAACTAATTGCCATGGCCCTTCTCCCAGGTAACAGTGACATTATTATAGTTAATTATTTGTCCTCCAGGTAAGCCGGAGCCTCCAGGTGAGTGTAGGGTGGAGGAGGGCACGAGGACCTCAGTATGGGTGAGGTGTGGGGCGGGAGGTAGTGGAGGTCTCCCACAACACTTCCTCCTCCAGGCCAGCAGCCTCCACCAACCTCACCACCAACACCTCCTCAACTTCACCTCCGCCTCCTCCCCAAACTTCTACGTGAGTTACTGTCTCGTTCTTCTCTCTCATTAAGGTATTAGTTACCTGTAATCAGTACTACCTGCATTACTTAAGATTCTCTTGGTCCTTTCTCATGTTTTTGTCCCATACATACATACATACATACATACATACATACATACATACATACATACATACATACATACATACATTTATTTGTCAGTTTTGATTTTGTCTTCTTGTGTATTGTACTGAGGTGACCTGCCTTTATCTGACCTGCTTGATCTCCTGGTATTATTATTATTATTATTATTATTATTATTATTATTATTATTATTATTATTATTATTATTATTATTATTATTATTATTATTATTATTATTATTATTACTATTATTATTATTATTATTATTATTATTATTATTATTATTATTATTATTATTATTATTATTATTATTATTATTATTATTATTATTATTATTATTATTACTATTATTATTATTATATACAAAACTATACTCAACAAAGGTAACATTATAATGAAGAAAAAAATCGAATCCCATGAAATTATTCCCCAAATTCAGTATTTATACGAAAAAAAATCAACTTAATTACTCACCCAGAATGTAATCACAAACTCGTCAAGAATACGGGACAAATGTAACCCAGAAGACGGTTAATATTAGCAGTAGCGTTGTGAGGGTAACCTGTTAACGAGGTGACTTAAATTATGTGCCACTGAATACTAATTTTGACAATTTAGTATGTATACATGTTACTTTAGATGTGTGGTATGTTTTCGAGTACTGTTTTCAATGTTGGGATATACATATGTGTATTGAGTCACTTGCAGTTGGTGAAGAAAGTATCTGAGTGTTAGGAAAGTGTCACTTTATACTTGGTGGATAGATTCCAGGAAATGTCAGGACAGTGGCACTGATAGTCGGAGGGGAAGTAGTCTGTATTATCAGGGTAGTGTTTTACATACATGGGAAAGTATCATGGGTAAGTGCCAATAAGTGTTAGGACAGTGCCTCCCGATGGATTAAGGAGAATTATTAGGGGAAGTACTAAGAAGTATGGGTAGTTTCCCTTATAAGCGGAAGGGGATATATTAGTGAAAAGTGCCAGGAAGTACCAGGACAGTGTCTCCCACAGGTAGAAGGGCTGGAGGCGAGGGGGAAGTACCAGCTGGTGATCAGGGCAGTGAACGATAAGGGCTCCAGCAGTGCCGCTCATCTCATTGTCAGCAGCATCGACACCAAGAACTATGTGTACCAGCTGCATGGTGAGTGTATGTGTGTGTGTGTGTGTGTGTGTGTGTGTGTGTGTGTGCGTGTGCGTGTGCGCACGCGAGAGAGAGTGAGTGAGTTACAATCAGTTACTCCAACTGTTTTCAGTATATTTCATTAAATAACTCACTTTTACGAGAAAAAAGGCAATAAACACAGGCAATACCCTACCCTACCCTACCCTACCCTACCCTACCCTACCCTACCCTACCCTACCCTACCCTACCCTCAACTAAAAAAGTGTCTTGAGAGTATATGACCAACTCTTATTTTAGTAAGGGACTATTAACCCTCTGTGTGTATTATAGAAGAATAAGGTGTTGTTTGCTCTTTCTCTCTCAGACGGGCCCCTGGAGGCTGAGGTCCGGGATGGTGGCAAGAACGGTGTGGTGGGTGGTGAGAGTGAGGTTCCTGAAGAGTCCTTCCTTGACACTCTGGCTCTCCCATCCTTCATCATGGGAGTCCTGGGCGTAGGATCAGGCCTGGTGCTGCTCGTAATTTTACTCCTGTTGATCATCACCTTCCGCGGCAGGAGGAGGGCGCCCCAGCTACACCCTCTGGCACACAACCTTCACCTGACGGACACCGAGGAGAGTCTTCCTAGAGCAGCTTCATCGACGAGGATATCACCTGTGTTTACACCTGACCAACATACTACCTGTCTGGAAACTGACGTGATAGTGAGTGTGTAGCAGGAGAAGGGAGTGAAGGAGGAAGGGAGGAAGGAAGGAATGGAAGTATAGGAGGGATTGAGGGAGGAAAATAAAGACTGGAAGGAAAGAACGGAAGGATGGGGAGAGAGGGCGAGAGGAAAAGAGAGGAAGTAAATACGTAGTAAAAACTAGGAGAGAATTATTTAGCATCCATCATTGTGGCATTATACTTACATTAACTTGTGTAGAAGAGGTGAAAGAACATTACCACTTACTCCCACATTTCAATCTCCCTCTCCTAGTAGCATCAGGAGGAGTGTGAGAGCGATGCTGACCCTGACGTCATCCCTCTCCAGAAGTCGTGTCGAGGGTGCGAGAGAGGAGTGAGCCAGCTAGCCACCGTCCTGCCCTCACACCACTACAAGTACCCCTCCCACCACCACCACCACCACCCATTTCACCCCGACACCGTCAGTATCTGAGTCAGTCTGTCTTGTAACTCTAGATGTGTCAGCAGAGATTCATCAAGTCCTCAATATTCTACTTTAACCAAAACCCCAAGTAGCGTTAGGATAGTTTAATCATCAAGTGAAATAATCTTAGGTGTCTAATAATCAAGTAATTAAGAAAAATAAACAAGATATTGACTGAAGTATGAGAAAAAATCCCCAATGGACAGAATTTTCTTTCGGTAAACGCTTGAATGTTTTAAAGACGATGTTATTATTTTTATTTTGTTTTCCTCTGTTGTTTATGCCAGGCCTGTGCATCCGTCTGTCATCCTGAGCATCCCCAAGTGTGAGACAAACAGCGGAGGGTCGTAGTTCACCCCTGTAGCACTCCAGTCAGGCCTCCCTAGTATGGACGAGTTGAGGTAAGAATCTTAATATGGGCGAGTTGAGGTAAGAATCTTAATATGGGCGAGTTGAGGTAAGAATCTTAATAAGGGCGAGTTGAGGTAAGAATCTTAGTAAGGGCGAGTTGAGGTAAGAATCTTAATAAGGGCGAGTTGAGGTAAGAATCTTAGTAAGGGCGAGTTTAGAATATAAGGGCGAGTTGTGCTAAGAATCTTCCAATATGGGCGAGTTGAAAGGAGAATCTCTTAATATGGGCGAGTTGTACAAGAATCTTCCTTATGGGCGAGCGAAGCTAAGAATCTTCCCTTGGCGATGGGACGAGTTATGCTAAGAATCTTCCTTAATATAAGAGTTAAAGGAGAATCTTCCTTGGTCATACGAGTTGTGCTAAGAATATTCCTTAATATGGGCGAGTTGAGGTAAGAATCTTCCTTAATATGGACGAGTTGTGCTAAGAATCTTCCATAATATGGACGAGTTGTGCTAAGAATATTCCTTAATATGGGCGAGTTGTGCTAAGAATCTTCCTTAATATGGGCGAGTTGAGGTAAGAATCTTCCTTAATATGGACGAGTTGTGCTAAGAATCTTCCTTAATATGGACGAGTTGTGCTAAGAATATTCCTTAATATGGGCGAGTTGTGCTAAGAATCTTCCTTAATATGGACGAGTTGTGCTAAGAATCTTCCTTAATATGGACGAGTTGTGCTAAGAATCTTCCTTAATATGGGCGAGTTGAGGTAAGAATCTTCCTTAATATGGACGAGTTGTGCTAAGAATCTTCCTTAATATGGACGAGTTGTGCTAAGAATCTTCCTTAATATGGACGAGTTGAGGAGGAAAGGACAGCTTACAGGTAACAAATAACACAGAACCAGATGTAACACCACAGGACATGTGAAAAAAAATCACAGATACACACTAAGATACACACTAATACATATACTGTCTCTATGCCTTTTAATTTTACTTTAAGTTTCGCGTATCACTTTTGTATTATTGTATTGTTGTTTTTTTAGTTATGGATGTATAGAATTTTTGCCAACTGTGTGAAATAAAACCATGGCGACGCTGTTTGGTTTAAGTGTTTCTAGCAATGTGAATACTTAGTGCACAGGAGTATTTCGTTTCTAGATTGTGTTGCGGTATAAAAAGTGTATAAAGATGTAGGAAATCAGATAATGATGATTTTGAGTCAGTCAGAAAGGAATGGACACACCTTAATTAACAGTTTAATTGACAGTTTCAAGTTTTCATTGAAAGTCTCGTTAATTATCAAGTTTAGGCAGGTGAAGAGAGAGAGAGAGAGACTAACACTGAGAGCAAATCTAATTAGCTAAGTTTCATCAGGTGGGAGGTATGCATATACTAAGAAGCAGGTTAATTATCGTGTTTACTCATATAGGACACACCTTGATGCTGGAGCAGGTGAGTTATGAAGGTAAACAAGGCAGGTACACACGACTTTATCCCAACACAGCAACACCTCGGTACACCTCCAGGTCTACCTCCCCTTGCTGCTTATAACATGTGCTCTGTTCCGCAGGTGAACCTGGACAAAGGTCATTTTATTTATTATATTATTATTATTATTATTATTATTATTATTATTATTATTATTATTATTATTATTATTATTATTATTATTATTATTATTATTATTATTATTATTATTATTATTATTATTATTATTATTATTATTATTATTATTTCAACTTCTAACTACGACTACCACTAACTACGACTACCACTAACTACGACTACTACTAACTACGACCACTCCTCTCCTTTCAGTATAAGAGAGGTCAGTCAGCAGAAGCACAGCGATTGGTAGAGCCAACAGCACCAACCTCGAAGACCCACAACGCTGGTGAGCCTGGAGTTGATGACCGTTGCCACCAACCACCAAGAAACTGTGTGAGTGAATGAACTCTGGGTTCCTCATATGGCACCCTGGACTGACACAGGTGGCATTATGGAGAAACACAAGGCTGAAAGTCTAAGGTAACACTGAGGTGAACATTGCTGAAGTCGTGTGGGTGTAATGACTGATATAACCACAGAGTCACAACCACTGCCACTCACAGAAGAGATGTAATATTCACCCCCTCTCCCCCCCCAAAAAAAAGTCGAAAAGCTTAAAGTAAATCGAATAAATATTAATATCTTTCATGAGTATTTGTATTGTTGCTTTATTTATTATTCCTAAGATGATGGGAGACTCGTTAAACAAGATCGCAAGCCTCTCTGAAACACCCGCCGAAGTACAGAGATAATCGTAGGTGAGGTAGAGATGCCGAAGCTGTAGAAAGAGTCCAAGAATTTTTTGGGTAGTGTTTTATCGTCCACCTGGGAGAGAGAGGCGGGGGCGATAAAAGAGATTATCAACAAGAACTCCCACACGTCGCAGTATTTCGGTATTAACTCTGAAACGGTAGGATAATTTGAGGTTTTATGTAAATCTTGACACTGTTATATAACTTCAGGATAAACCCAGACATTTTATAAGTGGCGGAGGAATTCTTTATCACAAGGACGTAGACAAATGACTACCCAGATGATGTTGAAAATCCTAATTTATTTATACCAGACAAATACTCCTTTAGTGACACTATTTAACTACTTTTGCTCTAATTAGAACATTATTTTCCTCTAAATTATCACTGGGATCAAAAAGTTACAAGATTATGTCACAGCTTTTTCTCCCCGCCTTGGTGTAGTGGCTGGTGTGCTGTTCCATTGACTCCCATGCAGGTGCTGTTAGGTCAAAAGATGGGGCAGAAAGACTAACGCTGTGAGTCTGTGGAGGGAGGGGAGACGGGCGTTATATGATACTTATATACCTTACATATTTACATACATATATAAATTACACATATATCTTATGCATGGTCTCTCGTCTGTGATTATTATAGTGAATAAATTGAAGCTTAGAGGTGACTTTTAATTCTTTAAGCTTCTATTTCTTAATAAAGCTTAACATTAAAGCTTATAATAACTGAGAAGATTATTGCATGAGTATCATTATTTAAAGACTTTTAATTTGTTATTATGGCGTGATGAATAATGAGCTACTGTATATATATATATATATATATATATATATATATATATATATATATATATATATATATATATATATATATATATATATATATATATATATATATATATATATATATATATATATATCATGTAATTACCAATTTGATTTATAACACAGTCTCATATAAATAACTTAATAGACTGAAAACTTTTAATGTTTATACCACATATTTATATTTTTATATACAGTAATTGTCAATATATATGTATATAAACTCATGAGAGAGAATATATATGTTTAGTATATATAGATTTATATGTTATTAATAAATATGAAAATTAATAATACAGTACATTATTTTATTATTAAGCCTCATCCACACACTCCTCCACACCACCCTACCCTCCCCACACTCCTCCACACCACCCTACCCTCCACACACTACCTCCACACACTCCACCACCCCTACCCACCCTCCACCCTACCATCCACACCCCTCCACCCTCCCCACACTGACCACTCCCCACCCCACACCCCCTACCCCTCCACACTACTCCCACACCACCCCTACCACTCCCCACACTACTCCACACCCTACCCTCCCCCACACCCCACCACCCACCCTCCCACCCCTCCACACACTACTCCACACCTACCATCCACACACCTCCACACCACCTACCACCCCACCCCTACCCTCCACACTACTCCACACCACCCCACCCACATCCCCACACCACCCCACACCACCCACCCTCCACACTCCACTCCACCCACCCCACCCTCCACCCCACCCCTACTCCACACACCTCACACCCCCCCACTCCACTCTCCCCCACCCTACCTCCCCCACCACCTACCCCACACTACCCACCACCCCTGCCTCCACACTCCCTCCCCTTCCACACTACCTCCCTCTGTCCATCCTACCCCTGTTCTCCACACCCACCTTCTCTTCTCGCCCCTGTTCTTCCATTCCCTTCTCCTTCCACCTCGCTCCTGACCCTTCAACTCCCCCAGGGGCCCTTCCATGGGCAGTGGCGCCCCCACGGCCCTTCTAGAAGCGGTGACGACCAAAGGGGCCCTCCCAGGGACGGCAGTGCCCCCAGGAACCCTGAAAAAAGGCGGTAACACTCCCAGGGGCCTTCCCAGGGGTTGTGGTGCCGTGAGGGTCCCTTCCAAGGGAGGCGACGCCTCCAGGGGCGTTCCCATGGGTAGCGGCGCCCCAAGGGTGGTGGTGCTGCCAAGGGCAGTGAAGGCCCGGCAATGGGCGGCAGCGCCCCCTGGGGCCCTCCCAGGGGCGGCGGCACCCCCAGGGGCCCTTCAAGAATAAAGACGACCCTAGAGGCCGTCACATTAGAGGCGACGTCGCTGGGGATCTCCCAGGAATAGCAGCGCCCCCAGGAGCCATTCCAGGGGTGGTGACGCCCTTAAGGGACTTCTAAGGGCGGCAGAGGCCCTACAAGATGCGGATAAGCCCCTAGAGACTGTACCAGGGGTAGCGGCGCCCCCAGCAGCCCTCCCAGGGGCTTGATCGTAGTGTCGTAAATATTGCATACCTCCAGTAATCCCTTACTTACCTGTGACTGATGGACTAAAATGTAAATCCACCAAATTAGAGCCAATAGGAGAACAGAGCAGTCAGTCAGCACAACACCCCAACTTATGTTTTCCTGTTGCATATTTATTCTCCTTTTCATTGATCACGATGCGATGGTACTGGAAATGCGATGGGCTGTGTGTATTTATTTAATCCCATAATTCCCAGAGTTCTTAATAATGCAAAAACAACTGCCCCCAAAAGCCATCCAAGGGGCAAATGGGCCCACAGGGGCTCTGTCACTGGACATGGCGCTCCCAGGGGCACTCCCAGATGCGGCAACACCCCCACGGTCCCACGCAGAGCCGGCAGGGCCCATAGAGGCTTTCCCAGGGGCCCTTTCAAGGCAATTGCGACCCCACAGGCCCTCCTAGTAGCAGCTGCGACCCCAGGGACCCTCACAGGGGCAACTGCGACCCCAGAGACTCTTGCAAAGGCACTCCGAGGGGCATCCCTGAACCCAGGAGCCGTGCCTGGAGCAGTGGCGCCCCAAGGACCCGCCCAGAGACGGCAGGGCTCGCAGGTCCTTCCCAGGGGGCATTATAGGAGTAACTGTGACCCCAGAGGCACTATCAGGGGCAACTACGCCCCAAGGGGCCCTCTCAGGGGCAACTGCGAGCCCGGGGTCCCATCCAGGTGTCCTCTATGGGCCAACTGTGACCCCAGGGGCCCTGCCAGGCGCATTTGCGCTTTGAGGGGCACTCCCAGGGGTAGTAACACACCCAAGCTCTCTCTGAGCCGGTAAGGCCCACAGGGGCTTTCCCAGGGGCCCTCCCAGTGGCAACTTCGATCCCGAGTCCCTCCCAGGGGCAACTGCGACTCCAGGGACCCTTCCAGGGGGAACTGCGACCCAGGGGCCCTTACAGGGGTCTCCCAGGGGCAAACTGTGATCCCAGGGTCCTGCCAGGGGTAGGTGCGCCCTGAGGAGCTCTTCCAGGGGCAGTGCAGCCCCCAAGGATCCGCCCAACCTCGGCAGGGACTTCAGAGGCCTTCCCGGGGGCCTTTTCAGAAGAACTTCGACCTCAGAGATCCCCCCAGGGGTAACTACGACCACATGAAGCCCGCCCAGGTGCAACTACGACTACAGGGGCCTTACCAGGGGCCCTCCAAGGGGCAACTGCGACCCCAGAGACCCTTACACGTCTCTCCAAGGGGCAACTGCGACCCCAAGATTCCTCCCAGGGGCAACTGCAATACAAGGGACCCTCCCAGGTGCAACTGTGAACCCAGGAGCCCTCCCAGGGGCAACTCCAATCTCAGGGGCACTCCCAAGGGCAACTGCTACCCCTGGGGCTTTCTGCAGGGATTACTGCGTCCCCAGGGGCCCTTGCACGGGCCCTCCAAAGAAGCAACTATGACCACAGGGGTCCTACCATGGGCAGTTGCGCCCCCAGGGGCCATCCAAGGGACGATGTTCCTTCAAGGACCAGCCCAGAGCTGGCAGGGTCAACAGGGGCCTACCCAGGGGCCCTTTCAGGGGCAACTGCGACCCCAGAAGACCTTCCAAGGGCAACTGCGTCCCCAAGGTCCCTCCCAGAAAAGGGGTGAAGGCTCGCTAAGGGGCGGCGGCGCCCTGTGGGTCCCTCCTAGGGGCAGCGGAGTCCCTCCCAGGGACAACTGCGACTCCAGGGACCCTTACAGGGGCAACTACAACCCAAAGGCCCTTACAGGGCTCTCCCAAGGGTCAACTGTGATCCCAGGGTCCTGCCAGGGACAGTTGCGCCCTCAGGGGTAGTGCAACCCCCAAGGATCCGCCCAACCCCGGCAGGGACCTCAGAGGCCTTCCTGGGGGTCTTTTCAAAAAGAACTTCGGCCTCAGAGATTCCCTCAAGGGTAACTACGACCACAAGAAGCCCGCCCAGGTGCAACTACGACTGCAAGGGCCTTTCAAGGGGCCCTCCAAGGGGCAACTGCGACCCCAGAGACTCTTACACGTCCCTCCAAGGGGCAACTGCGACCCCAAGATTCCTCCCAGGGGCAACTGCAATACAAGGGACCCTCCCAGGCGCAACTGCAAACCCAAGGGCTCTCCCAAGGGCAACTGCGACCCCTGGGGCTTTCTCCAGGGATTACTGCGTCCCCAGGGGCCCTTGCACGGGCCCTCCAAAGAAGCAACTATGACTACAGGGGTCCTACCATGGGCAGTGGCGCCCCCAGGGGCCATCCAAGGGACGATGTTCCTTCAAGGACCAGCCCAGAGCTGGCAGGGTCAACAGGGGCCTACCCAGGGGCCCTTTCAGGGGCAACTGCGACCCCAGAGGACCTTCCAAGGGCAACTGCGACCCCAAGGTTCTTCCCAGGGGAGGTGAAGGCCCTCCCAGGGACGGCGGTGCCCCTAGAGGCCTTTCTAGATGCGAAGACGCCCTACGGGGCCCTTGCATAAGAGGCGATGCCCTCTGGGGCTCTCCCAGGGAAAGCAGCGACCCCAGGGGAACTTCCAGGGGCGGTGGCGCCACCAGGGGTTCTCCCAGGGGCTGCGGTGCCCCAAGGGGCCCTACCAGAGCGGAGAAGCCCTCATGGGCCCTCCCACTGGCGACGGCACCCCCAAGGATCCTCCCAGGGTCTTGATCGTGGTGTCGTAAATATTGCATACCTCCATTAATCCCTTACTTACCTGTCATTGGTGGACTAAAAAGTAACCACCATATTACAGCCAATAGGAGAACAGAGCAGTCAATCAGCACAACACCCCAACTTATGTTTTCCTGTTGGATATTTATTCTCCTTTTCATGGGCTGTGTATTTATTTAAAGCCATAATTTCCAGAGTTCTAAATAATGCAAAAACAACTGCCCCCAAGAGCCATCCAAGGGGCAAATGCGACCACAGGGGGTCTGTTACTGGTAGTGGCGCCCCCAGTGGTTCTGTCACTGTACATGGCGCTCCCAGGGGCACTCCCAGATGCTGCAACACCCCCACGGTCCTACCCATAGCCGGCAGGGCCCACAGAGGCTTAAGGGCAGCTTGAAGATTATGAAAGATGGAAGAATACTGCCAGTACTGATACTTGAGGATATAGGGAACTGCTATGGAACACTGCCACTTTTTAGTCTCTTAGTAATACTATTTGGTGTACATTAAAACTTAAGATGGAAGCTTATCTCTTAGAACACAGTTGTCAATTGTTGTTGGTACGAAAGTGTTGTTTTTCTCACTGCCATCTGAAAGCAGTGTAAAGGTTTTCTTATTCATAACACTGCATTGAACTTGATGCTCCAAATGTGTAACATATTTTCAGATACTTTTTGAAATGAAGTTAAAAAAAAATTGAATGTAGTCTTGTATTTTGACTAAATGCATGTTGTTTACAGTACAAATGACAATAGATCAAGATTTCCATTTCTAGTCCAGATAAATTTTTAACCGCCCAACACTGCATATGACATTCCCACACATCTATTGATACAGTATTGTTATTCATGTGTAAAAGTCCATGTATCACAGTTTCCCTCATTTGGCTACTAAATTGTCTAGTCAAGGATTCGTTCTTCTATAACTTGGAAACGAGATAGAGGCCACTCTCAATGCACGTTCCTAGATGTTAAGAAGTAGCCCATAGCCTTAGGAGCACTCAACACGTCCTTGGTGTGCCTTCAGTTGTTTAAAACTCCTAAAAATATTGATGGTTAAAATTTTTTTAAGTTTAAAATAGTTATCTTGTTTACTGTGCACTCAATTGTTATACTGTACTGTTCATCAAATAACTACTAAGTCACATTAATGCAAATATCAGAGGATCGGTTATTTTATAAATATGTTCATAATAGTTTAGTTATTATTGCCGTACAAGTTGTATACTGCTAGTTTTCAGAATATATATATATATATATATATATATATATATATATATATATATATATATATATGTATATATCTATATATGTATATATGTATATATGTGTATATATGTATATATATATATATATATATATATATATATATATATATATATATATATATATATATATATATATATATATATATATATATATATATAAGTTGTACATCTCATAATTTTATTCCAGACTAGGAATTTCACTTTCTGATCAGAAACATTGCATTTACTCTTGTAGCATTTCCCTAAGTGTTACTTTCTTATTGATCTTCAAGTAGATCAACAAGTGAAGTTTTAGATGCAGGTCACCAAGTGTATGTATGCTCGGTCCAGATGTACAGCACAAAATCATAAAAGAGATTGGGACTTCACCTATTCTTTATTGCAAGAAGGGCAAATGACAGTCCCAAATAAAATTCTGTGGTTGCTTTTTATTGTTATAAGCATACAACTTGATGTATTTATATATATATATATATATATATATATATATATATATATATATATATATATATATATATATATATATATATATATTTCGAGTAGATCCACAATGAAAACGTGGATAAGATAAATCGTGATAAAGTCACACGGGAAAAGGCAAACAACGGAGCACCTTAGCTTTGGTCTCTGAAAATGTCTTGAATAAAGACGAAAGCTAAGGTGCTCCGTTGTTTCCTTTTCCCCGTGTGATTTTATCAAGATATATATATATATATATATTTTTTTTTTCTTTATGTAATATGGATCGTACAATATTTGACAGTTGTTAAAAAACTTTGGTCTAAGTTATTTTGAATGAAACTAGATGGGAACAAGTGACTGCCTCAAAAATTATATTGTACTTTTGGGTAACTGTCATTTCTATTCTCACTGAACTAGTGAATTTGCATGTCTTGTAGATAGAGCATAATTAAAATAAAGAAAAAACAAAAACTGACTTTTCATTTAAACTTTAATGTAAACTTATATGCTGATTGAGAAAGCAAAGGTTCTACTACACACACAACTATATGGTAGGAATATATTTTGAGATATATTACCTAATTTTCCGAAATATATACCATAGAAAAGGGGAAATTTGCATCACAGAAAACTGGGAAATATCTACTTTCTGGGAAAGTTGGTTTTCTACTTTTCATAGAAAACGGGAAATTTGTATAATAGAAAATGGGAAATAATCTACTTTCCGGGAAAGTTGGTTATCTACTTTCCCGAAAAGTAGATAATCTACTTTTCGGGAAAGTAGATTATCGATTTTCGGGGAAGTACATAATCGACTTTTTGAGAAATTTTAC
The DNA here is from genome assembly GCF_018991925.1 of Homarus americanus. Classification (NCBI taxonomy): domain Eukaryota; kingdom Metazoa; phylum Arthropoda; class Malacostraca; order Decapoda; family Nephropidae; genus Homarus; species Homarus americanus. Next base: position 7,771,805 of record NW_024749657.1, read on the forward strand.
CTAATTTTAAAAAGTAGATTATCATAGAAAACGGGAAATTTGTATCACAGAAAATGGGAAATAATCTACTTTCCGGGAAAGTTGGTTATCTATTTTCCTGAAAAGTAGATTATCTACTTTTCGGGAAAGTAGATTATCGATTTTCGGGGAAGTACATAATCGACTTTTTGAGAAATTTTACCTAATTTTAAGAAGTAGATTATCATAGAAAACGGGAAATTTGTATCACAGAAAGTGGGAAATAATCTACTTTCCGGGAAAGTTGGTTATCTACTTTCCTGAAAAGTAGATTATCTACCTTTCGGGGAAGTAGATTATCGACTTTTCAGGGAAGTAGATTATCGACTTTTTGAGAAATTTTACCTAATTTTCTGAAGTAGATTATCATAGAAAACGGGAAATTTGTATCACAGAAAGTGGGAAATAATCTACTTTCCGGGAAAGTTGGTTATCTACTTTCCTGAAAAGTAGATTATCTACTTTTCGGGAAAGTAGATTATCGACTTTTCAGGGAAGTAGATTATCGACTTTTTGAGAAATTTTACCTAATTTTCTGAAGTAGATTATCATAGAAAACGGGAAATTTGCATCACAGAAAATGGGAAATAATCTACTTTCCGGGAAAGTTGGTTATCTACTTTCCTGAAAAGTAGATTATCTACTTTTCGGGAAAGTAGATTATCGACTTTTCAGGGAAGTAGATTATCGACTTTTTGAGAAATTTTACCTAATTTTCTGAAGTAGATTATCATAGAAAACGGGAAATTTGCATCACAGAAAATGGGAAATAATCTACTTTCCGGGAAAGTTGGTTATCTACTTTCCCGAAAAATGAATAATCTACTTTCGGGAAAGTAGATTATCATTTTCGGGGAATACATAATCGACTTTTGAGAAATTTTACCTAATTTTAAGTAGATTATCATGAAAACGGGAAATATTGGGAAATATCTACTTTCTGGGAAAGTTGGTTATCTACTTTCCCGAAAAGTAGATAATCTACTTTTCGGGAAAGTAGATTATCGACTTTTTGGGGAGGTAGATTATCGACTTTTGGGGAAATTTTACCTAATTTTCTGAAGTAGATTATCATAGAAAACGGGAAATTTGTATCATAGAAAATGGGAAATATCTACTTTCCGGGAAAGTTGGTTATCTACTTTTCGGGAGAGTAGATTATCTACTTTTCGGGAAAGTAGATTATCGACTTTTTGCGGAGGTAGATTATCGACTTTTGGGGAAATTTTACCTAATTTTCTGAAGTAGATTATCATAGAAAACGGGAAATTTGTATCACAGAAAATGGGAAATATCTACTTTCCGGGAAAGTTGGTTATCTACTTTCCTGAAAAGTAGATTATCTACTTTTCGGGAAAGTAGATTATCGATTTTCGGGGAAGTACATAATCGACTTTTTGAGAAATTTTACCTAATTTTAAGAAGTAGATTATCATAGAAAACGGGAAATTTATATCACAGAAAGTGGGAAATAATCTACTTTCCGGGAAAGTTGGTTATCTACTTTCCTGAAAAGTAGATTATCTACTTTTCGGGAAAGTAGATTATCGACTTTTCAGGGAAGTAGATTATCGACTTTACGAGAAATTTTACCTATTTACCTGCAAGTGAATTATCATAAACAGGAAATTTGCATCACAGAAAATGGGAAATAATCTACTTTCCGGGAAAGTTGGTAATCTACTTTCCCGAAACGTAGATTATCTACTTTTCGGGAAAGTAGATTATCGACTTTTCGGGGAAGTAGATTATCGACTTTTGGGGAAATATTACCAAATTTTGCGAAGTAGATTATTATAGAAAACAGGAAATTTGTATCACAGAAAATGGGAAATATCTATTCTCTGGGAAAGTTGGTTATCTACTTTCTGAAAAATGAATTATCTACTTTTCGGGAAAGTAGATATCAACTTTTCAGGAAATGAATTATCGACTTTAGAAATTTTACCTAATTTTCGAAACTAGATATTCATAGAAAACGGGAAATTTGTATCAAGAAAATGGGAAATATTTTGTTTTTCTAGATTCCCGTTCGAAGAATAAGCAAAATTTGTCCAAATGTCGATAATCTTCGAAGAGTCGATAATCTACTTTTCGAAAGAGTAGATCTACTTTCAGGAAGTGAAATTTGTCAAATGTCGATAATCTACTCCCGAAGAGTCAAAATCTACTTTCCCGAAAAGTAGATGTCTACTTTCAGGAAAGTAGATAGCAACTTTCCCGGAAAGTAGATTATTTCCCATTTTCTGTGATACAAATTTCCCGTTTTCTATGATAATCTACTTCTTAAAATTAGGTAAAATTTCTGAAAAAAGTCGATAATGTACTTCCCCGAAAATCGATAATCTACTTTCCCGAAAAGTAGATAATCTACTTCCCCGAAAAGTAGATTGTAGCGTACTGTATGTGGTCAGTTGTCAATGCTCTTTGTATGGGCACACAAACGTACGTACATGTAGATATCTCACACTCAGGAATGAGGTATGATAGAAACTCTCAATGCGCTTTCTGTATATATATATTGTTGTACAGGGCAGTGCTTAGGAGTGACTAGGTGAGGAGAAACTTGCTCAGAGGTCCCGTAGGGTGAGGAGGTTTCTGAGGAAGCTGAGTGGTGAGGAGCTGTGAGAGATGTTGCTGGTCCAGTAGCCGTGTGTAGAATGGTCTCCCTGGCCAGGCATGGCCGTATTTATACAATTTACGAGGATCAGGATTTGGGGTGAGCGTAGCGAGATGACCAATCACAGCTTAAAATTTTTTTAAGTTTAAAATAGTTATCTTGTTTACTGTGCACTCAATTGTTATACTGTGCTGTTCATCAAATAACTACTAAGTCACATTAATGCAAATATCAGAGGATCGGTTATTTTATAAATATGTTCATAATAGTTTAGTTATTATTGCCGTACAAGTTGTATACTGCTAGTTTTCAGAATATATATATATATATATATATATATATATATATATATATATATATATATATATATATATATATATATATATATATATATATATATATATATATATATATATATATATATATATATATATATATATATATATATATATATATATATATATATATATATATATATATATATATATATATATAAATAAGTTGTACATCTCATAATTTTATTCCAGACTAGGAATTTCACTTTCTGATCAGAAACATTGCATTTACTCTTGTAGCATTTCCCTAAGTGTTACTTTCTTATTGATCTTCAAGTAGATCAACAAGTGAAGTTTTAGATGTAGGTCACCAGGTGTATGTATGCTCGGTCCAGATGTACAGCACAAAATCATAAAAGAGATTGGGACTTCACCTATTCTTTATTGCAAGAAGGGCAAATGACAGTCCCAAATAAAATTCTGTGGTTGCTTTTTATTGTTATAAGCATACAACTTGATGTATATATATATATATATATATATAAATATATATATGTATATATATATATATATATATATATATATATATATATATATATATATATATATATATATATATATATATATATATTTCGAGTAGATCCACAATGAAAACGTGGATAAGATAAATCGTGATAAAGTCACACGGGAAAAGGCAAACAACGGAGCACCTTAGCTTTGGTCTCTGAAAATGTCTTGAATAAAGACGAAAGCTAAGGTGCTCCGTTGTTTCCTTTTCCCCGTGTGATTTTATCAAGATATATATATATATATATATTTTTTTTTTCTTTATGTAATATGGATCGTACAATATTTGACAGTTGTTAAAAAACTTTGGTCTAAGTTATTTTGAATGAAACTAGATGGGAACAAGTGACTGCCTCAAAAATTATATTGTACTTTTGGGTAACTGTCATTTCTATTCTCACTGAACTAGTGAATTTGCATGTCTTGTAGATAGAGCATAATTAAAATAAAGAAAAAACAAAAACTGACTTTTCATTTAAACTTTAATGTAAACTTATATGCTGATTGAGAAAGCAAAGGTTCTACTACACACACAACTATATGGTAGGAATATATTTTGAGATATATTACCTAATTTTCCGAAATATATACCATAGAAAAGGGGAAATTTGCATCACAGAAAACTGGGAAATATCTACTTTCTGGGAAAGTTGGTTTTCTACTTTTCATAGAAAACGGGAAATTTGTATAATAGTGCTTCGGGAAAGTTGGTTATCTACTTTCCTGAAAAGTATTATCCATGTGAAAGTATTACCATTTCGGGAAGTACATAATCGACTTTTGAGATTTTACCTATTTTAAGAAGTAGAGAAAACGGAAATTTGTAACTGAAAATGGGAAATAATCTACTTTCGGGAAAGTTGGTTATCTATTCTTGAAAGTAGATTATCTACTTTTCGAAAGTAGATATCGACTTTCAGAAGTAGATTATCGACTTTGAGAAATTTTACCTAATTTTCTGTGTAGTATTTTAGACAGGTCATGAAATGGAAATAATCTATTTCCTCGGGAAAGTTGGTTATCTACTTCCTGAAGTAGATTATCTATTTTAGTAGATTATCGACTTTTCAGGAAGTAGATTATCGACTTTGAAATTTTACCTAATTTTCAGAACTAGATATAATAGAAATTTGTATCGAAAATGAAATATTTCCATTTTCTATTATCAAATTTCCGTTTTCATGAAACTACTTCGAAAATTAAGCAAAATGTCAAATGACAATCTCAAGTCGATAATCTACTTTCCCGAAAAGTAGATAATCTACTTTCCCGAAAAGTAGATAACCAACTTTCCCGGAAAGTAGAATATTTCCCATGTTCTTTGATTCAAATTTCCCGTTTTCTATGATAATCTACTTCGAAAATTAGGAAATATTTCAAAAGTCGATAATCTACTCCCGAAAAGTCGATAATCTACTTTCCTGAAAAGTTAATCTACTTCCTGAAAAGTAGATAACCAACTTTCCCAGAAAGTAGATTATTTCCCATTTTCTGTGATACAAATTTCCCGTTTTCTATGATAATCTACTTCTGAAAATTAGGTAATATTTCTCAAAAAGCCGATAATCTACTTCCCCGAAAAGTCGATAATCTACTTTCCCGAAAAGTAGATAATCTACTTTCCCGAAAAGTAGATAACCAACTTTCCCGGAAAGTAGAATATTTCCCATGTTCTTTGATTCAAATTTCCCGTTTTCTATGATAATCTACTTCTGAAAATTAGGTAATATTTCTCAAAAAGTCGATAATCTACTTCCTCAAAAAGTCGATAATCTACTTTCCGAAAAGTAGATAATCTACTTTTCGGGAAAGTAGATAACCAACTTTCCCGGAAAGTAGATTATTTCCCATTTTCTTTTATTCAAATTTCCCGTTTTCTATAATAAGTAGAAAACCAACTTTCCTAGAAAGTAGATATTTCCCATTTTCTGTAATGCAAATTTCCCGTTTTCTATGATAATCTACTTCTGAAAATTAGGTAATATTTCTCAAAAAGTCGATAATCTACTTCCCCAAAAAGTCGATAATCTACTTTCCCGAAAAGTAGATAATCTACTTTCCCGAAAAGTAGATAACCAACTTTCCCGGAAAGTAGATTATTTCCCATGTTCTTTGATTCAAATTTCCCGTTTTCTATGATAATCTACTTCTGAAAATTAGGTAATATTTCTCAAAAAGTCGATAATCTACTTCCCCGAAAAGTCGATAATCTACTTTCCCGAAAAGTAGATAATCTACTTTTCGAAAAGTAGATAACCAACTTTCCCGGAAAGTAGATTATTTCCCATTTTCTGTGATACAAATTTCCCGTTTTCTATGATAATCTACTTCTGAAAATTAGGTAATATTTCTCAAAAAGTCGATAATCTACTTCCCCAAAAAGTCGATAATCTACTTTCCCGAAAAGTAGATAATCTACTTTTCGGGAAAGTAGATAACCAACTTTCCCGGAAAGTAGATTATTTCCCATTATTTATGATACAAATTTCCCGTTTTTTTCTATGATAATCTACTTCTGAAAATTAGGTAATATTTCCCCAAAATTCGATAATCTACTTCCCGAAAAGTCGATAATATACTTTCCTGAAAAGTAGATAATCTACTTTTCGGGAAAGTAGATAACCAACTTTCCCGGAAAGTAGATTATTTCCCATTTTCTATGATACAAATTTCCCGTTTTCTATGATAATCTACTTCTGAAAATTAGGTAATATTTCTCAAAAAGTCGATTATCTACCTCCCCGAAAAGTCGATAATCTACTTTCCCGAAAAGTAGATAATCTACTTTTCGGGAAAGTAGATAACCAACTTTCCCGGAAAGTAGATTATTTCCCATTTTCTATGATACAAATTTCCCGTTTTCTATGATAATCTACTTCTGAAAATTAGGTAATATTTCCCAAAAATTCGATAATCTACTTCCCGAAAAGTCGATAATCTACGTTCCTGAAAAGTAGATGATCTACTTTTCGGGAAAGTAGATAACCAACTTTCCCGGAAAGTAGATTATTTCCCATTTTCTATGATACAAATTTCCCGTTTTCTATGATAATCTACTTCTGAAAATTAGGTAATATTTCCCAAAAATATGATAATCTACTTCCCGAAAAGTCGATAATCTACTTTCCTGAAAAGTAGATAATCTACTTTTCGGGAAAGTAGATAACCAACTTTCCCGGAAAGTAGATTATTTCCCATTTTCTATGATACAAATTTCCCGTTTTCTATGATAATCTACTTCTGAAAATTAGGTAATATTTCTCAAAAAGTCGATTATCTACCTTCCCGAAAAGTCGATAATCTACTTTCCCGAAAAGTAGATAATCTACTTTTCGGGAAAGTAGATAACCAACTTTCCCGGAAAGTAGATTATTTCCCATTTTCTATGATACAAATTTCCCGTTTTCTATGATAATCTACTTCTGAAAATTAGGTAATATTTCCCAAAAATTCGATAATCTACTTCCCGAAAAGTCGATAATCTACTTTCCTGAAAAGTAGATTATCTACTTTTCGGGAAAGTAGATAACCAACTTTCCCGGAAAGTAGATTATTTCCCATTTTCTATGGTACAAATTTCCCGTTTTCTATGAAAAGTAGAAAACCAACTTTCCCAGAAAGTAGATATTTCCCATTTTCTGTGATACAAATTTCCGTTTCTATGATAATCTACTTCTGAAAATTAAGTAATATTTCTCAAAAAATCGATAATCTACTTCCCCGAAAAGTCGATAATCTACTTCCCCGAAAAGTAGATTGTAGCGTACTGTATGTGGTCAGTTGTCAATTCTCTTTGTATGGGCACACAAACGTAGATATCTCACTGGAATGAGGTATGATAGAAACTCTCAATGCGCTTTCTGTATATATATATTGTTGTACAGGGCAGTGCTTAGGAGTGACTAGGTGAGGAGAAACTTGCTCAGAGGTCCCGTAGGGTGAGGAGGTTTCTGAGGAAGCTGAGTGGTGAGGAGCTGTGAGAGATGTTGCTGGTCCAGTAGCCGAAGTGTAGAATGGTCTCCTGGCCAGGCATGGCCGTATTTATACAATTTACGAGGATCAGGATTTGGGGTGAGCGTAGCGAGATGACCAATCACAGGCTTACATAAGGTGTGAAACGCTCTGATCCTGAACCAGAGGTTGAAGGTAGAGACTAGGTCGGCGATGTACCCCTGCGTCCTCTGCATAGACCTAGCTCCTCGGCGTTGCTGGCTGTACGCTGATTGGCTGGTAGGCGCGGCCGGAGCTCAGTTGGGAGTTGTAGGGAGAGGAGCCACTACAATACCTCCCTCCCTCCCGGCGTGGCGAAAGGCTGGATGTTGTCCGGGTTGTGTCCCACACATAACACATACCGGGCAGGTGTATGTACGACGTCGCTACGTGTAATAACTCCGTCTAGTGACACAAAACCTGGAGAAAAAAGAGGGTTTGGGATTAGAGGAGATTGTACAAGCAATGGTTGTTGTGCTCCTGTTGCTGCAGCTGCGTCAGGGAGAGGGTCCATAGCAGGAGCAGGTTCTAGGACAGGGGGGGGCCCAATACAGGTTCAGGTCTAAGGACAGGAGGAGGGTCTATGATAGGAGCAGGTTCTAGGACAGGAGGAGGGTCCATGGCAGGAGGAGGTTCTATGATAGGGTGCTCTTATGACAGGTGCAGGTTCTACAGGAAGAGGGTCCGATGCAGGAGGAGGTTCTATGATAGAGCAGGGTCTATAACAGCAGCACTGTTCAGGACAGGAAAAGGGGTACCTGGAGGGTGCCCAGAAATGTCGTGGCGTGGTGGCTAAGTGCTGGTGGTAACTGCGGGTAGACTGGTGCAGGCGTAGTTTGTTGGCGGTTGCTGGGCTGGGGGCCCAACGGTAAGGTGGCCGGTTTGACTCGGTCTATGCTGACGGTGTCATGCCTGCCATTCCGGATAATCGTCAGGAACTTTGCTGAACGGTAACCACCTGAAGGGTCCATCGTAGGGGCGTTGTAATGGGTTGCGGTGAGCATCATGCCTGACGAAACATACCTCGGCTGAGTAGCAGGAGGGATGTTCAGGGCGCCGAGGAGGCTGGCGTGGAGCAGTAGCTCTGAATGCAGAAACTGCTTGTCGAAGTGGAGTAAGTCGAAGAACGGCAGGAGTGGTTTGGTGGAGGGAGAGGAGAAATCCCGTAGGCGAAGGGCTCGCCTAGTGTAAGATCTGCTGGGCTACAGTCCATATCCTTGTGTGACGCACGGATGCCGAAGAGCAAAGGAAGCGCATCAGTCCAGCTGTAATGGTCGTGCTGTGCCTTGAGTGCGTCCTTCAGCTGCCGGTAAAACCGCTTCACCATGCCGTTGGCTTGAGGGTGGTATGCTGTAGTGCGTTGTCTAGACGTGCCGAGGAACTGTAGGAGGTGCTGCCAGAGTTGTGACTCAAACTGGACTCTCGGTCAGTGATTACGGTTGGGGGGGCAAACGGGAAACCCAACCAGACATGAAGGCGGACAGTAGTTCTGCTGTAGCATTGGGCATGGGAATTGCTTCTGTCCACCTGGTGAAACGGTCGATGCAGGTGAAGATGTAGGTGCTACCGTAGGATGATGGAAGAGGTCCCACGATGTCGAGGTGTACTACTTGAAAACGTCTTTTGGGAATAGGGAAGGTTTGTGACAATGTATTTTGGAGGACTGGCAGGCCAGGCACTGGGCAGCCCATTTCTTAGTATCAGAATTGATGCCGGGCCAGACGACACGTTGCGTGAGGAGGCGCTGAGAGGCCCTCACACCCGGGTGGCTGAGACCATGGATGCGGTCGAAAACAGTGCGGCGGTGGACGTGAGGCACGAACGGTCTAGGCTGCCCACAGGATACATCGCACCACAATTTTATCTTCGTGCAAGAAATGACCTCGAAAACCCATAAGTGGCGAGTAATTAGCATTGCAAAAGTAATTAAAATATTCTAAAAATCATTTGAACATTTTCTAAAAGCCATTTGAACAAGTTATAATCAAGATATCAAATAAGATCCTACAGCACATTCAGAGTACCTATACTGAAATTTTGAACAAATCCATCTGAAATTTTGAACAAAAATCCATTTTTGCCGAAAATGATAAAAATTGTAAGTCTAAAGCCTTAAAGGATTTTTGGCCAAAATACGTTTTCTCTGAACTAAAAATTCTAATGTGCCTAACTATTTAAGTACATCCAGAATAATACAATAGCACCAAGAATGACCTCGAAAACCCATAAGTGGCTAGTAATTAGCATTGCAAAAGTAATTAAAATATTCTAAAAATCATTTGAACATTTTCTAAAAGCCATTTGAACAAGTTATAATCAAGATATCAAATTTTGGTTAATAAGATCCTTAGCACATTCAGAGTACTCTTATACTGTGCTCTTGAACAAAATCCATTTTTGCCGAAAAATGACAAAAAATTAAAGTCTAAAAGCCTTAAAGGATTTTTGGCCAAAATACGTTTTCATCTGAACTAAAAATTTAATGTGCCTAACTATTTAAGTACATGCAGAATAAATACACAAGCACCAAGAAATGACCTCGAAACCCATATGGCGAGTAATTAGCTTTGCAAAAGTAATTAAAATATTCTAAAAATCATTTGAACATTTTCTAAAAAGCCATTTGAACAAGTTATAATCAAGATATCAAATTTTAAGCACAGATCGTTAAGCAGCACATTCAGGAGTACCTATACTGAAATTTTTGAACAAAATCCATTTTTGGCCGAAATGACAAAATTGTAAAAGTCTAAAGCTTCCTTAAAGGATTTTGCCAAAAATACTTTTTCTCTTCTGAACTGCAATTTAATGTGCCTAACTATTTAAGTACATGCAGAATAATACACAAGCACCAAGAAATGACCTCGAAACCCATAAGTGGCGAGTACTCAGTATTGCAAAAGTAATTAAAAATATTCTAAAAAATCATTTGAACATTTTCTAAAAAGCCATTTGAACAAGTTATAATCAAGAGATCGGTTATCAGATCATTACAGCAATATCTAGAGTACCTATACTGAAATTTTGAATAAAAATCCATTTTTTGGCCGAAATGACAAAAATTGTAAGCTCCAAAGTCTTTTAGCGATTTTGGCCAAAAATACGTTTTCTCTCTGAACTAAAATTTAATGTGCCTAACTATTTAAGTACATGCAGAATAATACACAAGCACCAAGAAATGACCCGAAAACCCATAAGTGGCGAGTAATTAGTATTGCAAAAAGTAATAAAATATCTTCTAAAAATCATTTGACATTTTCTAAAAGCCATTTCAACAAGTTATAATCAAGATATCAAATTATGGTTAACAGATCCTGAAGCAATATCCAGAGTACCTATACCGAAATTTTGAACAAAATCCATTTTGGCCGAATGACAAAATTGTAAGTCTAAAGCCTTAAAGGATTTTTGGCCAAAAATACGTTTTCCTCTGAACTAAAATTTAATGTGCCTAACTATTTAAGTACATCCAGAATAATACACAAGCACCAAGAAATGACCTCGAAAAACCCATAAGTGGCGAGTAATTAGCATTGCAAAAGTACTAAAATATTCTAAAAAATCATTTGAACATTTTCTTAAAAGCCATTTCAACAAGTTATTATAAAGATATCAAATTTTGGTTAACAGATCCTACAGCACATTCAGGAGTACCTTACTCGAAATTTTGAACAAAAACCATTTTTGACCGAATGACGAAAATTGTAAGTCTAAAGCCTTAAAGGATTTTAATAAAAATACGTTTTCCCTCTGAACTAAAATTTAATGTGCCTAACTATTTAAGTACATCCAGAATAATAATACACAAGCACCAAGAAATGACCTCGAAACCCATAAGTGGCGACAGTAATTAGCATTGCAAAAAGTAATTAAAATATTCTAAAAATCATTTAACATATTCCTAAAGCCATTGAACAAGTTATAATCAAGATATCAAATTTTGGATAACAGATCCCCTTAAGCAGCACATTCAGGAGTACTCTATATTTTCGAAATTTTGAACAAAATCCATTTTTTGGCCGAAAAATGACAAAATTGTAAGTCTAAGGCCTTAAAGGATTTTTGGCCAAAAATACATTTTCTCTGAACTAAAATTTAATGTGCCTAACTATTTAAGTACATGCAGAATAATACACAAGCACCAAGAAATGACCTCGAAAACCCATAAGCAAGTGGCGAGTAATTAGCATTGCAAAAGTATCAAAATATTCTAAAATCATTTGAACATTTTCAAAAGCCATTTGAACAAGTTATAATCAAGATGAGTCAAATTTTGGTTAACAGATCCCGAAGCAGCACATTCAGGAGTACCTATACGAAATTTTGAACAAAATCCATTTTTGGCCGAAATGACAAAATTGTAAGTCTAAAGCCTTAAAGGATTTTGGCCAAAAATACTTTTTCTCTCTGAGCTAAAAAATTTACCGTGCCTAACTATTTAAGTACATCCAGAATAATACACAAGCACCAAGAAATGACCTCAAAACCCATAAGTGGCGAAAAGTAATCAGCATTGCAAAAAAGTAATTAAAATATTCTAAAAAATCATTTGAACATTTTCTAAACGCCATTTCAACAAGTTATAATCGTAAGATATCAAATTTTGGTTAACAGATCCTTACAGCACATTCAGGAGTACCTATACTGAAATTCTTGAACAAAAATCCATTTTTGGCCGAAAAATGACAAAAAATTGTAAGTCTAAAGTCTAGTAGATTTTTGGCCAAAATACGTTTTGTCTCTGAACTAAAATTTAATAAAAGCCTAACTATTTAAGTACATCCAGAATAATACACAAGCACCAAGAAATGACCTGAAAAACCTATATATGTATAGTAATTAGCATTGCAAAAGTAATTAAAATATTCTAAAAATCATTTGAACATTTTCTAAAAAGCCATTTCAACAAGCGTAATCAAGATATCACCTTGCTAACAGATCCTAAGCACATTCAGGAGCAATTTATACTGAAATTTTGAACAAAACCATTTTTTACGCAAATGACAAAACTTGTAAGTCTAAAGCCTTAAAGGATTTTGGCCAAAAAATACTTTTTCTCTGAGCCAAAATTTAATGTGCCTAACTATTTAAGTACATCCAGAATAATACACAAGCACCAAGAAATGACCTCGAAAAACCCATATATGGCAGTAATCAGGCATTGCAAAAGTAATTAAAATATTCTTAAAAATCATTTGAACATTTTCTAAACGCCATTTCAACAAGTTATAATCAAGATATCAAAATTTTGGTTAACAGATCCTTAAGCAGCACATTCAGGAGTACCTATACGAAATTTTGAACAAAATCCATTTTTTGGCCGAAAATGACAAAAATTGTAAGTCTAAAGCCTTAAAGGATTTTGACAAAATACGCTTTCTGAACTAAAAATTTAATGTGCCTAACTATTTAAGTACATCCAGAATAATACACAAGCACCAAGAAATGACCTCGAAAACCTATAAGTGGCTTAGTAATTAAAGTATTGCAAAAGTAATTAAAATATATTCTAAAAAATCATTTGAACATTTTCTAAAGCCATTTGAACAAGTTATAATCAAGATATCAAATTTTGTTAACAGATCCTAAGCAGCACATTCAGGAGCAATTTATACTGAAATTTTGAATTAAATCCATTTTTTGGTCAAAGAAATGACAAAACTTGTAAGTCTAAAGCCTTTAAAGGATTTTTGGCCAAAAATATTTTTCTCTGAGCTAAAATTTAATGTGCCTAACTATTTAAGTACATGCAGAATAATACACAAGCACCAAGAAATGACCTCGAAAACTCCATAAGTGTATGAGTAATTAGCATTGCAAAAGTAATTAAAAATATTCTAAAAATCATTTGAACATTTTCTAAAAGCCATTTGAACAAGTTATAATTAAGATATCAAATTTTGGTTAACAGATCCTGCTAAGCACATTCAGGAGTACCTATACTGAAATTTTGAACAAAATCCATTTTTGGCCGAAATGAGAAAAATTGTAAGTCTAAAGCCCAAAGGATTTTTGCCAGAAAGCGTTTTCTCTGAACTAAAAATTTAATGTGCTCTAACTATTTAAGCACATCCAGAATAATACACAAGCACCAAGAAATGACCTCGAAAAACCCATAAGTGGCGAGTAATTAGCATTGCAAAAGTAATTAAAATATTCTAAAAATCATTTGGAACATTTTCTAAAAGCCATTTGAACAAGTTATAATCAAGATATCAAATTTTGTTAACATGATCCTGAAGCAGCACATTCAGAGTACCTTATACTGAAATTTTGAACAAAATCCATTTTTGGCCGAAATGACAAAAAATTGTAAGTCTAAAAGCCTTAAAGGATTTTTGGCCAAAAATACTTTTTCTCTGAGCTAAAATTTAATGTGCCTAACTATTTAAGTACATCCAGAATAATACACAAGCACAAGAAATGACCTCAAAAACCCATAAGTGGCGCAGTAATCAGCATTGCAAAAGTACTCAAAATATTCTAAAAAATCATTTGAACATTTTCTAAAACGCCATTTCAACAACAAGTTATAATCAAGATATCAAATTTTGGTTAACAGATCCTGCTGTTAACATTCAGGAGTACCTATACTGAAATTTGAACAAAATCCATTTTTGGCCGAAAATGACAAAATTGTAAGTCTAAAGCCTTAAAGGATTTTTGGACAAAAATACGTTTTCTCTCTGAACTAAAATTTAATGTGCCTAACTATTTAAGTACATCCAGAATAATACACAAGCACCAAGAAATGACCTCGAAAACCCATAAGTGGCGAGTAATTAGCATTGCAAAAGTAATTAAAATATTCTAAAATTCATTTGAACATTTTCTAAAAGCCATTTGAACAAGTTATAATCAAGATATCAAATTTTGGTTAACAGATCCTTAAGCAGCACATTCAGGAGTACCTATACTGAAATTTTGAACAAAATCCATTTTTTGGCCGCAAATGACAAAACTTGTAAGTCTAAAGCCTTAAAGGATTTTTGGCCAAAAATACTTTTTCTCTCTGAGCTAAAATTTAATGTGCCTAACTATTTAAGTACATGCAGAATAATACACAAGCACCAAGAAATGACCTCGAAAACCCATAAGTGGCGAGTAATTAGCATTGCAAAAGTAATTAAAATATTCTAAAAATCATTTGAACATTTTCTAAAACCCATTGAACACGTTATAATCAAGATATCAAATTTTGGTTAACAGATCCTTAAGCAGCACATTCAGGAGTACCTATACTGAAATTTTAATCAAAATCCATTTTTTGGCCGAAAATGACAAAAATTGTAAGTCTTATGCCTTAAAGGATTTTTGGCCAAAAATACGTTTTCTCTCTGAACTAAAATTTAATGTGCCTAACTATTTAAGTACATGCAGAATAATACACAAGCACCAAGAAATGACCTCGAAAACCCATAAGTGGCGAGTAATTAGCATTGCAAAAGTAATTAAAATATTCTAAAAATCATTTGAACATTTTCTAAAAGCCATTTGAACAAGTTATAATCAAGATATCAAATTTTGGTTAACAGATCATTAAGCAGCACATTCAGGAGTACCTATACTGAAATTATGAACAAAATCCATTTTTTGGCCGAAATGACAAAAATTGTAAGTCTAAAGCCTTAAAGGATTTTTGGCCAAAAATACGTTTTCTCTCTGAACTAAAATTTAATGTGCCTAACTATTTAAGTACATCCAGAATAATACACAAGCACCAAGAAATGACCTCGAAAACCCATAAGTGGCGAGTAATTAGCATTGCAAAAGTAATTAAAATATTCTAAAAATCATTTGAACATTTTCTAAAGGCCATTTGAACAAGTTATAATCAAGATATCAAATTTTGGTTAACAGATCCTTAAGCAGCACATTCAGGAGTACCTATACTGAAATTTTGAACAAAATCCATTTTTTGGCCAAAATGACGAAAATTGTAAGTCTATAGCCTTAAAGGATTTTTGGCCAAAAATACGTTTTCTCTCTGAACTAAAATTTAATGTGCCTAACTATTTAAGTACATGCAGAATAATACACAAGCACCAAGAAATGACCTCGAAAACCCATAAGTGGCGAGTAATTAGCATTGCAAAAGTAATTAAAATATTCTAAAAATCATTTGAACATTTTCTAAAACCCATTTTTTGAACAGAATTTATAATCAAGATGTGCTTTACGCCCGTCTAAAGGAAAGTGCGTCTCCAGTAGCTGCAAAACCATGCAGTCTCGGGTCATATCAGTTCATGTACAGCCGACCAATCCACCAGTTACAAGCAATTCACTTCAGTTCTGCACAAGTCTCCATCGTGACAAGGCGAGGGGAGGCTAGACGACTTTTAAGTTCTCTTGTGTTTTCGATCCAGTTATTTACTTCGTTGGAAGACATAATACTATAAGGTAAGAAATATCAAAGTATTGGTTAAAAAATATTGATGTGACTTTTGCTGCGGTACTGAGATTAAATATTAAGATTTTGTTTCACAGCATTGCGATTTTATACTAAGACACTATCCTCACTGGGGTACAGACAAAAGACCCCCCCGACAAAAGCCACCCAGACAAAAGCCCCCCAGACGAAAGCCACCCAGACAAAAACCCCCTACTTTGATCGGGGTGGCTTTTGTCTGACAACAGTAAGGCAAACTATTTAATATATATATATATATATATATTTATATATATACATATATATATATATATATATATATATATATATATATATATATATATATATATATATATATATATATATATATATATATATATATATATATATATATATATATATATATATATACCCCGCTTTACGCAGTCAATTGAACCCACGGAGGCCCGCGTAAAGCGGGAAACGCGTTAAGTGAACAACAAAACATATGGGATTAATTGAAACAGAGACTGGGACGACTCCCAAACTCCACTTTTTTCCGACACAATACATACTTTGTAGTAAAAATAACATCTTAACTTTATGATGGTATGCACACACGCGTAATATAAAAGAGAAATATCAATAAGAGAATAATATACTCTACCAGGTAAAATCAAGGTTTAACACATACTGTATGTCATGGTAGGTTAGGTTAGAAAAAATCAAGGTTTAACACTTATGTAAGGTTAAGTTATGTTTTAAAAAATCAAGGTTTAACACTAACCTAAGGTTAGGTTACGTTAGGAAAAATAAAGGTTAGGTTTAACACTTACCTTAGTAGAAGAGATGGGTCGGCGTACGGGAATGGAGGCTGGTTCCGAGGCAGAGGGCAGGCTACTGGCCCTCAGGTGAGTCACCATCACTGTCATCCACACTTATCAGGGCCTCCCTGACAAATCCCTCAAAGTCACCATCACTGTCTCTCTCACTATCACTGGCTTGGGCTGGCTGTGGTGGGTTGTGGGCGAAGAACTCGGTAATGCTTTGTTGACGGCTAGTGTTGATGTGTCGTGATACACCTTGATGTAGGGCTCCATAATCTGCAACATACATACATAGATAAATAAATAAATATATATATATATATATATATATATATATATATATATATATATATATATATATATATATATATATATATATATATATATATATATATATATATATATATATATATATATATATATATATATATATATATATATATATATATATGCAAGTAAATCACTGTAGGTGGGATTAGAATCACAGTTTGAAGGCTCAGGGGTGAGTACAGACTGTCTGTACTACCCCGAAGATGTGAATTACAATTTAAAGCGCCTTTGGGAACTTCGTGTTTTCTTTCTTTCCTTGTGGTTATCAGCATATATATATGGTATATATATATATATATATATATATATATATATATATATATATATATATATATATATATATATATATATATATATATATATATATATATATATATATATATATATATATAATATATATATATATATATATATATATATATATATATATATATATATATATATATATATATATTTCCCTTACCCTCACCCTGTCCTGCTCATTATTACTGAACTGATGATCCATCTATTGAAGTTATAAAATGTCTTCCATTGTATAATGCAAGTCTATAGGAAAAGTAATATACATACTATTACAAGGTTAGGCTTTATTCCAAATGAGAATTGCTACAACACTGTATAAATTATGACGAGAATTGGCAAATGTAAATTCGTGATTGTTCCTTCCACACTTTTCTGTATCAACATACATATAACAAGCAAACAAACAAAGTTATTCGAATGATAGGAAAAGAGAAGTTGATAAAGAGAGGGAATAAGGGAAGGAAAGATAATAAACCCCATCTGGGCTAAACAAAAGAATTGCTAATTGTTTTGACCTCTTATATTGCTCAACATTCAAGCAATAAAAGGCAAAAACAATTACATTGTATTATTCTCTCATTTTAATCAAGAATGTGAAAAATCACAAGTATACTACAGTATATAGTGAACTTTGACCACAAATAATTTGTAAACTGTGATGAAAATAAAGTAAAATGTAAAAATACCCTCAATAAACACCCTGTCAGGATGTTGTATAAACAAACCCCACACAGGAAGCAGTCAGTCAAGAATCCCTCTTGGACAAAAAGATTCCCTTACAAAATCATGTAAACTGCCAATACCAGGCACAACAGCTCTCATCAGTTTCCCAGTAAATGTGTTTTAATTACAATTAGATGAAGTAGTAAAATTATGTAGAAAATATGTCACCATTGTCCTGTGATGACAGTTATTCACCTTTAAATAGATACAAATATTTCACAATAACAATGTTTGTGCAGTGAGACATATTGTCACTTCTTTATGCAGAAATTTACATGTGCTACTCTTTCATAGGAAAAAAAGAAAAGATTATAACTCCACATCTAATACTGACCCTCATATAAAAACCTACAGTAAAAAACCAGCCACTTTGAAGCATAGAACTTGAGTCCAGCAATGGTCCATGAAATTACCTATATGTACCTATGGAGTCCTCACTAGTATTTCACCATGACATGATTATACAATTTATTTCATTTAGTTTTGAACAAAGTTATAGAAATAAATGTTGTAATTTTGTTGTATATTATAAAATAAAAAGCTCTAATGACAATGGTATCATGAAATAAACACTAAATAGAGCAAATTTATATAATTTGCTTTCATGATGATGCATATTGTCAAAAGTCTGCCATAACACTTCTAACTGGCACATGTCAAATAAAAGTAATAAATCTTTTGGTGTGACACATGCCAATATATGAAGCAAATTCTGATGTGACACATGTGAAGTGTTGTATCAGCTGTCACTTCAGACACAACACATAAAATATTTGTTACAACTACTGAGGAGATATCTGTGGAACATCTGAAGTAACTTCTGATTGGACACATGTGAAGCACTGGCAGTAATTTCTTCTGGTGTACATGTGACACATCTGATAGGACACATGTGCAGCATATGTAATAACATTTGGTGGAACAAATGTGAAATATCTGTAGAAACCTCTGATAAGACATGTGAATTATCTTTGTAACTTCTGATGTAACATTTGTAAAACATGTCTTAACTTAACTGATATAACATACAGTATGTGAGACATCCGTAGTAACTTTTGACAGAACACATGTCCAACATCTGGAGTAAATTATTCACAGTTCGTAAAAGAAGAACATATGAGTTATGGAATTGTTAATGATATATACAGTCTGTCATATTCACCTTCTCCCACATTACACTGTGTTAGTATGAATATAAATTTTACCTCTCCATATATTACTGTTGAAACAATCAACAAAAACATGAACAAATTGTCTGACTGACTGTATAAATCGAAACATTTCACAGGCATGGGCATAAAAGAGGATTTCCCACAACCATCTTTGGATGACAACAACAGACAATTTGCCTGCTACCCACCATCACAGAGACTGGCCATTACAGGTCAACAAAATAGTCAACATTATGGGGATCTATACTTTATAACACAGTTGTATCCCAGAATGGAATTGTCTTCCTAAACTCTATTGATCAAATATCAACAATTTGTTATTTCTTTAAATGAAATGAGATAAATGGCTGAAAATATTCAGGCCTAGATATATGTAATGGTTGAAACACGAAAGACAAATGTCATGGACATTGAGCACCAGAGATCTTTGGAAGTTGTTATTCACAAACTAGGGCTATTCAAGGCTAGAAGATTTCAGACAAAATATGAACTACCTATGGTCATATTATGATAGTGCAAATGCAATCACAATATTATTTGCAAATATCATAGTCATATTAAAATCTCTCAATTATTCAATATATAGATTATATAAACAGAGGACTACTTGACCCTATTGATCTATCCATGACAAAAGACAGTCACTGTGGTCCTGGTTTCCTTTTCTGGGACACAAAAGGAGGTTCAGGTGGCCCTAGTCTCCAGCACCTGACCACCATATAGAGGGTTTGAAAATATGGGGAGATAAACAAATAAGTTATCAGTTCTTGTGAGCATATGATGGATATTCAATGTAACATATTTTCTGCGAGTTGTGCGTGGAAAACTGAGCTTCAATGATATTTTATTACAGCTCATACTTATTTTGTCATACCTACTTCAGTCAATATCACATAGAGTTTAGATTATGCTCTGATTTTGAGTTAAACCTCCTCAGTGGATTCTCTTTATGCAATAATAATATCACAATGGTACCTACTTACTACTTCAACATAAGACTAAAACCTCTCCTCCAATTTTCAAAACCTCCAACAATGAGGTAAAAAATGTGGATATAAACATACAATGAACTTTAGATTCTTTTAATGAAACTAACAGTCCTACAGAGTAATCTAAAGAATTTTTACATCATAAAAAATGCAAATAAAACAAGATTCTAATCTTGTATGTCCAAAATCAATACAAATCAGACAAATGGGTTTCAAAACCAACTTGTCATCACAAAGTTATAATTAAAGAGCCCATTTAAAAATCCAACATTTCCTCTCTGTAGACAGAATCACTGAGTCCATTAAGACAAAACAAAATAATCTTAGGTACTTGGTTGCCACATTTACCCTGAATAGTTCTGCTTATTCTCGCTCTGCAAGAAAGAGACTTATATTCCAGACTCTGCACCAATGTTACAGCCTGTTTTAATGAGTTGTAGCCCATTTTCAAAAGGTGTTTCCTATCAATAGTCCACCAACACTCCCCTTGTGCTTTGGTAGTATTCTTTGTTTGTTGTCCACATGACTGTCTCTTCTTTGTTTAATAATGAGCATACCAGCATTGTTCAACACAATTTTCATAGTAGTTGAATGCAGACTAAACTTGAGTTCTGGGCTAAATTGTGTGTTTGGGTTTCCGACAAAAAGTGTCACGCGTGTTTCTAGGATCACAGGATTATACTGCTACTCTCTACAACAATAACAAAGACCCACACCAAAAAAAAAAAAATGTGAGCCAATTGCCAGCTTCTTTGGCCAGCAAAAAAGAACCAAAAGTAATATGAACTCTGAAGAAAAATATGCAAATTCCTAAGAGACAGAAACTGCAAGAAATTATGGATGACATGAGGTGATTTCAGTACCTTTCATTGAAAACTTGTTTGAGAGGAAATAACAACAGATTATCACAATTGAGAGAGGCACTTCGGGTTAAATAAGTTAACCCCTACTCAAATGTGTAGAGGTTATACAGCATCGTTTTCACTTGCTGGTTCTCATAGCCTGAGGATACTGAGGGATATGATCTGTGCACATTGTTACACCCCATCATAGGTGAGGGATATGGTACTGATAAATTGTCATAACCCTTGGTTTTGGGATACAACATTTGTCTAATACCTTACCTTACTGACATAACACTTGCTTTTTCATATCCCTTTACAAATCAGGTATATGATACCTTCCAAGTGCGAGCAACAGGTTGATGACATGTGAAAAGATATGCTATCTAACAGATTGAGCAGACTTTCTGTAAGTCTCCATTTTCCAAATATAAAAAAGAATCTTACTGAAAGTATCTCTAGAGACTAGAATCTGCTCATCATTTCACAAATCTCAATCTCTTCGTTTAGGAGAGTCCACGCACAAGGGATCAAGCCTTCTGTGGGTACTTCACCACATTGGGCGAATATCATTTGCTTGTATACAAACCAAACAACAAGATCCTAACAAATATGACTCATCCACCCTACGATATTAATGGCTGTATGTGAAATATAGGCTTTGCCACTTCCTGATGCAGCTTCACCAGCATTGTAGGAATAGTGTAGGGCCCAAACTCTTGTGATTCCCTTCCAAGATGAGAACATGACCAAACTCACAGGTATAAAATTATTCACAGATTTGGGAGAATAGCACTGCCTCATCCTGTCTTTCCACCTTTTACAGATGCCCTAGAAAACCCTATTTCTTGTGATCCCTGTTCATGCCTCTAACAGAAGTACATCCACAGAGCAGAGGCAACTTGAGGGGATGGGACCGTTGGACCAAAGAGGGGTTCTCTGTCTGGAGCACTTGGTAACCTTCACACAAGCATCTTTAGAAAGGCCACTTCACAAAGCCTCCAATGACACATGAGGGATCATGAGGTTGGAAGAGGATGAATGGACACAGTGAAGAACCATCATATAACAGATTTAGACTTCTAATTCACACATTATTTCTATAAGGGTGATTGATGATCATAATATGATGAATCTGGCTTTTGGTGTCTAGATGGGACCCGAGGCCCTCTTTGTCGTTGAGGATGCTCGGGGGAGGCATCCTCAGGGGCTAGTTCTTGTTGGGAGGCTGAGAGGATGTTATGGGCAGCTCGGTCCATCTCCTCAGTGGTCATTTCCAAGGCCTCCGCAATTTCCCTTGAAGTTGTACGAACAAATTCAGGATCACAGTATTTACCCAAACCCTGGTCAGCCAACACCTGTCAAAGGATAAAATATGTTACTCTTCAATAACATGTCATCAGATACAGCATAGCAGTACAGTAATCACTAAACAGAGCATTTTAGGCAAGTTTATACCTATTATTGTGATACAAGGGAAGTTTTTGATCCGCCCAACAGAACTCTTCAACCTGTTTAGTTTTCTACGTTTGGAAAAATTATCTTTAAGTTTCAAATTTAAGTAAGTTATTTACAAAAGTATAACTAATAACTGATGATGTAAACTTTAAACAAAATCTATACAAACCAAGAGAAAACATAAAGTTCACAAATGATGATAAACAAACAGTTCAATAAATCCCACTGTAACAGTAGAGTACAATAACACAAGACACGTAAGGTTTGGAAGACAGGGGGCCAGATGTTGACTTCATGGCTATTACTCTTCAACTAACTCTGAAGGTTCGATTCTTTTTTTATTTCCGAATTAGTGAGTTACTCAATCATGCTAAAATGCCCCAGTGATAGTTCCTCTTGTGCTGAGCAGCTTGATGTGATAAGGCATAATAAGGTGTAATAAGAGTGGTAATGGACCAGCAAAGATTGGTAGAGACTTGAACTTGTGACCATCTCTACCATCCTCAACACAGGTAAATAACAGTCTCAATTTATGCTTTCCATTATTTAAGGCTTATTAAGCTTGCTTTATATGTCTGTTTTATTTTCTTGGTTGACAGTTTGCATGACAGAGATACTGTATATCAAGGGTAGATGGAGTGTTTGGAGGGTGGCCGATCTCTAACCCTCTAAATTTGTTATGTTCTTATGGGATTAATTGCTTCGATAACCATGGTACAATACAGTGCTATCAAATTAAGACTACAGTGGTCCCTCGGTTAACGAACGGTTCGATTAATGAAATTTCGATTAACAAATTAGCTCCCGTAAGGATTTTCAGTTCGATTAACGAACAAAACTTCAATTAACGAAATCCTTACGACAAACATGTTTTGTTGTGCGCATCAGCTGATCAGCTGATCGGCTAGTCAGCCAGTACAGTAATTGGTTCTATGCTTACATTCATTTCCAGTGAAGTAAATATCAAGAAAATTGGTCTCTTGAATATTTCTGCATTTTTTATATTAAAATTATTGGGCATTCTGAAATTTAGTTAACATAGTGATAATACAGACAGTACAGGGAACAGTTTTTGTGTGCCCATCAGCTGATTGAATCACCCAACAACCCTTCTCAGTTTAACTTTATTTACAGTGGAGTAAACATCGATTTTGTTGGTCTCTTAAGTATTTTTTGCATTTTTTCATTAAAATTATTGGTCATTCTGAAATTTAGTTAACATATTGATATTATACAGTGCAGAAATTATTATGAAACATGAAGAAGGCATTACAACTAATGCACTCTGTAAAGAATATGGTGTCATCATCGACCTCTACAATCAGCTGTTTGATATGTAAACAAAGCTGCCGGTAATATGACATACACACCTCAAAGTTAAAATACAGTATTCTATTGTTTTTTATTTATTATTGTGCAGTATACTGTACAGTACAGTAATGTATATAGTTTATATTTAATGTTTTGTTAATTCTATTACCGGTATACAGTACTTTGTATGTATACTTTTTCTGTTAGTTGGAACCAATTACCCAATATCCCATTGAAATAATAGATTCGGTTAATGAAATTTTCGGTTAACAAACGAATCTGTGGAACGAATTGTGTTTGTTAACCGAGGGACCACTGTATTTGGTAGTGCTCATGGTTTATATGAATCACTAAATGACTCTCAATCAACACTGTCTTAATGTAAGAGATATAGCTCAAATTTTCCCAACAAATCTCATAGGAACACACAGTTTTACCACAACACACTTAGTATACAGGTAGAGGGGCTAGTTCACTTTTAAGACTCGACAAAATAAAATATCTTGTAAACACTAATTTTAAAAGACAAAGTCAATACTTACCCTACCGACCAGACTCTCAGCAGAGCCGACAACCTCAGAGTAAGGTCTGGACACACTTCTAGGGCTGCTTGGGACACTCTGAGAATGGCGGTCCCCTGGAAGGCTTCCATTACTCTCACTGTGAGAGGTCGCTGTTGGGAAACAAATAAACATTTGCATTCTGGGGCCAAGATTTTCACTTTTTACATTTTTTGTTAATAAAAGCTAATGAACAATGAAGTCAAACAAATGTGCAGTAAAATTTGTGTTTATTGCATTTTGAATTAAGGACATTTATCTGACTACAGTTTCAGAGTTACTATCATCAGTTGTGAACCTTTAACCTTTCTATACATGTTGCAGGTTCATAATTGATGATAAATTTATTTATTTCTTTTAACTTATTTATCAAAGAGTGCAAATTGTAGGACAATAAAAGGCTAGTTCAGATGGAAATGGAAGTCAGAGGCGAATAAATTAATGTCTTAAGTGTGTTGTTTAGTATCCCGGGTGTATGTAACGTAATCTATTCTAGCAAAATATTTGCACTTTTTTCATGAAAACTTGACTGTAAAGTTAGTAACAAAGTAAAGTATGGTCACAATAAAAGCACAAAAACAAAGCAGACAACAAAGGAAGAGTCTGCTAGAGTCTGCCAGACACAAGAGCCACAGTCAGGAAGCTGTAGAAGACCCATCAGTTATCTGGGGTCAGGAAATAGTGTAGTATTTCTCTTCACTGCCATTTATTTTATTAGCAGTTGCAATGCAATCATAGGAGTTCAAAATATGAAAATAATATGTGATGCAAAATTCAGTATCAATTAAAACAAAGAAATCAACAAAAGTTCTGCAGAAAAATTGCTCTAAAATGATTGCAGTCAACTCCTTGTGTCTACTGAGCATGCAGTTAAGTGGTGTGAACTTGTGCCTTATGTGTACTTGTCCAGACCTACGCAAGGCTTGCTTTAATGGAGATGTTAGTATCACACCCAAGAAATGTAGGACTAAGGAATTATATTCAGCAGGTATGTATCAGTACTGGGGGAACACACCCACCATAGTAACACTATTGGGGGAAATACACCCAGCAAAGTGATAACAATGGGGGAACACCCAACAGTAACAAATGTGGGTCAAAATGCCCAGCAGTATTTGGGGAAACAACAATACTTACAGAATTATGACAAAGGCACAAGTACTCCCGAGAGATAGTAGAAGAGAAGAGAGTTACCTAAGAGAGAGAGACAGAAGGGGAGTGGAGGGGGCACAGCCATTACGGGGGTGAGGGAGTCCGGACACCCCCACAGAACCACAGCATACGTCCCAGTCTAAGGCACCAGCAAATACACCAGCAGAAGGCGAAGACAGCTTAAGAGTTGACACTGATGATGGAAGAACACAGTGGTGGAGATGGTGGTGGTGGTGAAGGTGAAGGTTTTGGTGATGATTGTGTGATGCTTGTGGTGAGGTTTGTGGAACCTGGTGTTGATGAGGTGGAAGTTGTTGTGCTTGCTGTTGATGGGAGTCATGGTGGTGGTTGTGGTCAGATTCTTCTGGCAGAAGACGATGATACTGATAAATTTGTTGATAATGACGGTGATGGTGATGATTGGCTTCTGACTGTGGAACTTGTGGTAGGTGACGATGTGGTTGGTGCTGGTGGTATTGGCTATGAAAGTTGTGGTTGTAGGAGGTTGTGTGGTGCGGTGCATGGTGAACTGAGCCACACTGAGGGAGACTGTGTGTTGAGGCAACCACCTCAGACACACTAGAAGACACCTCAGACTGGTCCTCAAGATGGAAGGAGGCAAGGGTATGGTTTGTCTCAAGTTCTGAGTCTGAGTCAGAACTAGAGGGGTGGAAGTTATCAAGGGATCGGTGAAAGGTGATATGGGGCTTGCGTGGAGGGGCACGGAGGGAGCGGCGGTGGAAGGGCATATGGGGTTGGCGTGGAGGAGTACGGGGCAGGACTCTAGAGGACACATAAGGAAGGGTGACACAGGGGCGTAGAGATGCCATGTGCTGAAGCAGTGCCCGCACTGACAGCAACTGGCCGGAGGGGTCTTCGCGCCCTGTAGAGGATTGTGCCGCCTGGCTAGGAGGAGCAGGAAGGGCCAGGAGACCACCACGGGGGGGTCTGGGGTGGTGCTCCTTGCGGGCGGAGGCTGGGGTGGTGGGGCATGACAGGTGATGCCCCCTGGGGTACAGGGTGCGCGGGGTACCTCGGCCGTGGAACGAGGCACGCAGACCCCGTCTGAATGGTGCTGAACCAGTAGATGACTGATGCACGATGCCTGCCACGGCCAAGGCTTGAGCATGAGCCAGTCGCAGCCCATCGGCGATGTTGCTGAAGCTACGAGACTGGGCGTCCTGGCGACCAATGCAGCCCAGTCCCCAGGAGTGAGTGGAGGTGCGGCGGGGGGGTGGCGTGGGGGGCTGCGGCCCGTCACTCAACTCCTCATCACTCAGGCTACACACAGTGAAGCACCATTAGTCAACAGTCAGCAGGAAACACAAACAAGTATCAGCAAGGGAGTACTGTGCACTCCCATGCCACAGCTAGCAACACTGGAGTTAAACAAGCAGGCGACACACCAACCAGTAACCCCGGAACATGAACCCCAATAACACACTCGTCTGATAACCCCAGGAAGTCATAGCAGCCGTGTGAGCAAATCAGCAGCAGCCCGGGTGATGCAAGGGAAGAGATGGTGTTAGTTGGCACTCAAGCTTGTGTTATCAATCATGGCCAAGAAGGAAGGGCAACACCAGCTCAAGCAACTTTACTGACTCTTCAGTAATACAACACTAATATATTTTGGGGCAGGGGTTTAATTTGTTCCTGTACTGAAGCAGTTTGGATTATGTATATTCATCTCCAAACCATTCATTTGCTGTACTTATCAATACACCCTAGCCTAGAGTCATGTTCAACACAATATATCGACTAACAACCCTTGCCTTTCTGTATCCATAATAAAGAATCCCTCACTCTTTGTAATACCAAAAGTTCTTAATCTGTTTATTAGAAGATAATGTGAATGCCATAATAGTGTAACTCAACACTACAAGTCTTAAATAAAATATGTTATGTAATGGTGTAACTGTAACCCCTATGTCAAAAGTGAGATATTCAAGCAGTGGGTCTGAAAACCATCAATTACTTTGTATTTTTTCATTGCTTCCATAACTTGGAATTTCTACACAAAAAATAAACTGCAAGTTCATCACGGATGCTAAGATTATTATGACACTAGTACCTAATCATAAAATTTTCTAGCCAACTTTTATATATATATATATATATATATATATATATATATATATATATATATATATATATATATATATATATATATATATATATATATATATATATATATATATATATATATATATATATATATTTTCTTCTTGCCTGTAGAACTGGACAACACATAAAATGAAAAGTGAAATGCTTTCATTGTAAATATGTGCAAATAGCACAGTGAAGACTATTCACTATGCAAACTCATCTCAGTGTGATTGGTCAGAAAGCATGAGGTGCAATATCTACCCCATGCCAATCATACTGTACTCAGGAAGATGCCCATTGAAAGATACATACTTGAAAAAAACATGTGATGGTCTTCCTCCCATGATTATCAGTGATGATGCAGGTCACGTGAGATAGTTGAAATTATTAGTTTCATTACAGAACTAATCCCAGAGTATCATAATAATTCTAAGAGCCAAAATGATCTTCCTGCTTCTCTACTTCTACAAAGAAACAAGTGTTGATTTATGCTCATTATCAAAACAATGTTGAAGCACTTGCTCTCTATAACTGCTTACCTAACAAATGGTAATACTGTACTGTATGTTTCAATACCAAGTTCATATCATTGTAAAACTTTTGTACTATATAGAAAATGAACCATAAGAGTCATCATCTAAAGTTGATAGTTAAAATATATTTAGTTTTAAAGTTGACCTACCGACTTGCCATAACATGAATGACTGTTCCTTAAATGAATTTGTCTCTGAATATTCTTACAAAGCTAATACCCTGTACAGTATGTAATTTTTTTCCCTGCTAACAATCATAGAGGGAATTAATTTTCTTTTAGCATGAATTTGTACTAGCTAATAATTAAGATACTGTATCAAGAGATCTTCCACAACCATACATGGTCCTGTTCTCTTATTGTCAAAAGAATAATATAATACTGTAATGTACAGTACTCCTAGCATAAAACTCTGATTAAAAAAAAGTAACACATTCACAATCACTACCAGAAAGGAACCTTTAATCAATAGTAACTTTAATCTTATGGATAAAAGTTGAGTGTCACCCTCTACAGTTCCTGCTGAAAGGTATGAATCTTGAAGACTTACAAAAATATCAGGCCCTGCATATGGAACAGAGACGTTAATGACCTAGAAGAGATTTTCCTCCTATCCTCACTTTGAGAGACACATAGGTATGTTAAAAAGAGAAAAGATGCCCCTTACAGATAGTTGTGTTGGCCCCAAGCCCCTGATATTAAGCAGGTGTTGCTGTTCCTTCAAAGCATTACGTTATCCTGGCAGGTTCTCGTGGAGCCTCCACCACGCCATGCTGCAACGCTTAACGTTAACCTTACCATGATAGTCTGGCGTCAAATACTGCATTTGTTTGCTGAAAATTACCAAAGTTAAGTTACAAACACAAAAAAGAATATGCAATTCTGTATCTAACAACATGGTATTAATATACATATATCTCAATTATCCAGTTCTAATACAATACCAACTTCCCTCATGTATATTAAAGAATCATGAGGGAAATATAAGTTTTTCACATTATGTATCTAGTAAATAAACTTTATACATATTTTTTATCTTTGGAGAATATGTAACAATAAAAGCAAATAAAATTATGGAGATTGTAAGTTTGTTTATGAATGAGCATAGATTCTTTGGTGTCAATAGATGTACTTACCCTTAAATTTCATTCCACGAATATATAGGCATGGATAATTAATATTTATGTACAGCAACACTAATAACTTTATACTTAATATATAATAGAGTGTGTAGGATTAACATCAGGATAAGTGTAGCATCTTTACACAAAAAATTTTGGAGTTCTTCCTTTTCATTATTGTTGATGGGCATATTTACAGTAAAATCTTACTCTGTACATAAGAGCAATGTATTATTAACCACTTTTCTTCAATGTGTTGCATTTAATTATCTGTATTAAACGTGCAATCCTTTGTTGCTTTGCCACTTATCCTATTAACAATCCATACACTAGCCAAGACCAGCTAATAAATGGACTTTCCAATGCATGCTATAAGGGATATTTATCCTTATATAAAACCTTACCCTTGTACAGTAATCAGTAAATTTCATCTGAGTTATATACCATCTCATACATATGAAACTACAACTATAGTGTGACATGAAATATAGCTTTTACTAGTACAATTCTGTGCATTAACAGACTCACTGGTACAATTTTGTGAGTTTACTATGTGATAACAGTGGTAATGGTTATGGAAATGGTATGCTATAACTTTTCTTTTTGATCTCAAAGCTTTAACAATAAAGCAACTTTACAGTATATTATCCAATATCTGCTGAATGACATTTAATCTAAGATAATTAATTTGTGGCTCTACTTCACTGACATCTAACTTCACAATAATACATTCCTTGTAAAATCTTACACACACACACACACATATATACATTGCTATGCTAGTCATGGAAACTTTCAGAGAGGGGAAAGTATACTTTGATAATGTACATTTTACACACACAGAACAAAAAAAATTACTAATACATGTACACGACTGGAGAACTGGTAATGAAAATAATACTTACTCTTTTATAACTAGATTTGATCTTCTCTCAGGATCCCCATTCATTATCCTAAGGGGACGCATAGGAATCCCCTCATCGTCCTCACCCAGGGATTGTGAGCTACAGAGGAAGAGGGCAAGTAGGAGGGGAAATGAGCAGAGGGTGACATGCAGTAGGCAAAACATCACTGCTTGGATATTGTACTCTCATACTGAGAAAATTATTTATTAAAAAACAGAATATTACAGATGATTAGGTCATGTATGTATTAACATGCATATATATATATATATATATATATATATATATATATATATATATATATATATATATATATATATATATATATATATATATATATATATATATATATATATATATATATATATATATA